>NW_017307404.1:58629-62293 GCF_000935625.1 Nanorana parkeri | reverse complement strand
TATGGCAGTGTTGAGGCCATAAAATAATAAAATATTCTCTCTCTCTCTCTCAGGGGGGCTGGGGAGCTGTGCATTGCGTATCGCGAAAAAAATATTAGCGATTGCCGCACACAGGTAACGCCAATAAAACCAATGGGGCCTTGCGGCAACCACTGTCTGCACTGGCACACGATCGTGCGGTCCTAACCTTAGGCTAGGTTCACACCTAGTCACAGAAAAAGTCAATTTAACTCTTGGCGCTAATGATTACCATCACAAAATCCACCAGGACTAGTCTTTCTTGGTCCTGTGCGATTAAAATAGCGCTCGCGGCATTTTGATCGCACCAGAGCGGACCGCACTGCAGGCACAACGTGCCTTGCGATCCCGTGCAGGTGATCGCATTGCAGCCGCAGGGCGTGGCTACCGTGCCATTCACTAAAATGGCCCGCCAAACCCCCTCCAGCTCGGCAAAAAAGTGAGCCGGCCGCAATGCGAGGCAGTGCGTTCTGGCCAGAATCAGACCGGAACACACTGCATGTGGTGTGAACTAACCCTTAGATCAGGGTTCATGCAAGGAAATGCCAGAATATTTCAATGTTTTATCTTGGCAAAACTTGGCTTTGGGTCATTATCTCATTGGTGGTCCCATCACCAATGGCTGAGACAGAACGTTTTGAAATAGGGCAGTAGGTTTTGCTCCAGAATTCCTAGATATTCTTGAGATTATCGTGCCCTGCACAGATGAAGCAAGGAAACCCCAAAACAAAAGTCTCCATGTTTCATAGTAGGCATGGTGTTCTCTTCTTTAAAAGTTTCATTTTTTTCATCTGTAAACAGAGTTAACGTGACTTGCCATAAAGCTCCAGTTTAGTCTCAGCTGCCCAAAATTACATTCTTCCAAAAGCATTGGAGTTTGATAATATGCATTTAGCCAATTTTAATCTGACTTTTTAGGTTTTCTTCAACAGTGGAGTCCTCCTGGGTTGTCTTCCTTAAAGCCCACAGCTTCTCAAAAAGTGATGGATGTGCGAGCAGACCCTGATGTACCTTGACCTTGGAGCTTAGCTTGTATCCGTTTGGAAGTTTTCCTTGGCTCTATTTACCATTGGCAAAATCCTTCTGTTCAATCTGTGGTCAACTTTCCTCTTGAAGTTGCATCCAAGGAGGATGGGCTCACTCCCATGGACCTTAAACTCCTTGTTATTTGCAACTGTAGTCAAAGGAACATCAAGCTGCTTGAAGATGGTCTTAGCCCTCAAAGAGCCCCACAGACTTCAATAGAAACACTCAAAAATGCGCGTTTGCTGCATTTTGGCGAGCTTTAGTTACATTTTTACACACATTTGTCTAGTCACAGCAATGCGGACACGATCTTCTCGCGAAAACGCGCAACTGTATGTACACACATAAAAAAGGTGCATAAACACACTAAAATGTGCTACACAAAATGTGATACAAAATTTGCATATTCTATGTCGCTCAGGTGTGAAAGGGGGCTACCCTTCAGCTTTGACATGCTGATCTATCATTTTCTTTCTGATCTGCACAGAAAACGCTCTCCTTTGCTTTGTCTAGTATCATGTGCACATCACTGAACATGGGCCAAGAGCAGAGTGACTGTTTTTCTCCATTTAAATTGGCTGACTGAATGATCCCAAGACTGAAAACGTGTGATAGCAATGACAGAAAACAGCTAGTTAGAAACATCACTACGATCCAATTATCCATCATCTTTTCTAGTTTCACCAAAAAAACTGTCCAGGCCATTTTAGAATGTCTATGTAGAATAAGCCATTATTTTTCTCTTTTCACACTTTGATGTATACCAGCATACCTTTTCCTTGTCAAAGTAAAGCAGGCAACTGCTTTTAAATTCATCACTTTACAGGCGGATTGTAACTCTGTCTTAGGGTACCAACAAATTTGTCCATGATTGTACATTTCTAACTATATTGGTTTGATAAGTGAAAAAAGTCCTGTCCTTTGCACTCTGCAGTGTTTTCCCAAAGAGTTATCAGCCCTGCACAGATTATCTTTGAACTACAGAACACCTTTCCCCTAAGTTATGGAAATGAGGAGCTGTTCAGTAGTCATGCACTTTCTATCCTAGGAAATCAACACTGCTCCTCCAGAGATACAGTACAGGGAGTGAGCACTGCCAACCTAGAACAGTAGGTGTGTTAAAAAGAGAACTATGGGGTCAGTGATTTCCCCCATAGTTCTCTTCAGGACCAAGGGAGTACATAAACTAGTGTCCTCCCGTGACCCTAAAACTCAGTATACCGCGAGCTACAGCTCGCGGTATACTGAGACCACCGCAGTCGGGACGGATCCCAGCATTACTGTCTGGATCCACCCAGCTGCCAGAGTTGTAATCTTTGAGGATTAATTACTTAACAGTATATGCAGCTGGTTAGGTGTGAATTGTTTAAAGGAGAACTATGGGGTCAGTGTTTTTCCCCATAGTTCTCCTTAGGGTAACGGGAGGACACAAACTAGCGTCCTCCCGTTACCCTAAGCTCAGTATACCGCGAGCTACAGCTCGCGGTATACTGAGACCACCGCAGTCGGGACGGATCCCAGCATTACTGTCTGGATCCACCCAGCTGCGTGATTGACAGCTGGCTCTGCCTATCTAGAGGCAGAGCCAGCTGTACCTGCCCCCTCCCCCGTTAGTTACTCCAGTCAGCACTGTAGGATCGGAGCGGGGATGTGGAATCCCTGCAGGGAGCCGTGAGTGACAGTCATGGCTCTCGGCAGGGGCAGGATTGAGAAGTGAGCGAGCAACGGTATGTGTTCGCTCACTTCCAAAATCTATTGAGCCGACATGTGACAGTTTCATTGTCACAGGTCGGCTAGAACTATGGAGGTTGAGTGAAAATCACTCATCTCATAGTTCTCCTTTAAGATCAGCAGGTTACCGGGGAACAAATAAAACAAATACAACCACCACATCAAAAGGACTGGTAAGCTGCAATATGTTTTTAGGCATTAATGTACAGCCCTGGGGTCCAGTCTAGAGTCCTTCTGTACTTGTTGTGTGGCCGTTTGTAATCCATTGATCATAGTGGGGCCATTGATTTGCAAAGCGGGTAGAATAGCAGTGGTCTCCAACAGTCTCACATAACACATCTCCAGTCTCTGCATTCTACAACTAATTTCTAGTCTCCAACACCACCTGCAACATGTCTCCAGTTCTGACCATCTCCTCTAGTATGTCTGCAGATTTTGTAAGTCTTATCTAGTCTTACCAATACTGAATATCATGCATTTTGGTGCTTCCAGGGGCCACAGCTGAAGTTCCCCATACTGCACAAGTTGCTAAACACTGGTTTACAGGAAGAAGGCAGTGCACACTTAGGTGGTGAGCACTCAAGTCTAAAAAGGGGACTTCCACCATACAACAATCCACCCATGATATTAAACAAACCAACTCTAAATGTAGGAACTTGTTCAGAGCAACAAACAGTGGTGCAGTCATGACAACTAAACGAACACTAAGCTCTCGCTGGACACACAAATATCCTAGCTCATAGTATAATGGCTTCTTACCAAACCACAAGCTTGCGTATCAGGAAAAAAGAAGTTTGCTCAAATAAATCTAACCCCCCCTTAAAAATATGAATTATAATGTTCTAAAGCATTTGATATTAGTCAGCCACATCCCAAAAAAAAAAAAAAA
>NW_017307404.1:41704-58279 GCF_000935625.1 Nanorana parkeri | reverse complement strand
TAAAAGATTTGTTATTTGTCACCCCCCTCCCAAAAAAAAAAAAAAAAAAAAAATTCCCAAAAACTCAGGCATATATTTACGTCTAGTTTTTATAGCAAGTTTACAAAATGATGCTCTTTCCAATGAATGGATGTGCAGCCCAGTAAGGTCCTCCACTTTTTTCCCCAGAGACCTGTTGGAAAGTTGTTGTTTTTTACTTCAAAACCTTACACAATTGCCATTTTCTGTTACAAAATGTTTATGGGTTTTCAAAGGGGAAAGGTACACTAACACAGAGGTGTTACACTAGACAGGAAACATGTTTAGAGAAGAGCTAAACCATAAAATATGGGAATGGATCCCGTGTGTGTAGATCAAACAGAGATTCAAAGAAAAGGTAGTGCTCAGAGGGGTCATATTGTCAGACCCTATGAACCTCATCAAGTGGAAAGTGGAAATTGGATTATTGTGAGTGTTCAGAGACTTCCAGGGGGCTTTGCCATTTAGAAGAACCACCATCTCCAATTTTCACGATGGGAACTAAAGCAATTTAGCATCTGTAAAAGGTGCCCACACACCTTACGATAATCGCGGGAAATCCTGCGATCATACGATTATCGTAAGGTGTGTGGCAGCCGTGCGACCTCTGCTACTGTAAGGTCGCATGACTTTTAACTTCGGAACATGTTTGAAAACCAGCCGAACATCGCACGATGTTCGGCTGGATTGTGGCATGTTCGCAAGATAAAAGCTGCACGGGCCGGTGTGCGCAAGCCCACACTGCCCGTTCAGCATTGCGGTCATCGGAAGCCCGCCCCTCTGAGGGGCAGGCTTGCAATCATCGCAAGTACGATCTGCCTGTCCAAGATAGGCAGATCGTACGTTTTTTTAAATTACGTTACAACCATCGCAAGCCAAAAGCCTTGCGATGGTTGCAAGGTGTGTGCCCAGCCTTAAGGTCCCCACACACCTTGCAATAATCGCGGGAAATCCCGCGATCGTAAGGTGTGTGGAAGCCGTGCGGCCTCTACTACTGTAAGGTCGCACGGCTTTTAACTTACGAACATGTTCGAAAACCCGCCGAGCATCGTACGATGTTCGGCGGGTGTGTGGGATGTTCGTACGATAAAAGCAGGACGGGCCGGTGTGCGCAAGCGCACACTGCCCGTTCGGCATTGCGGTCATCGGAAGCCCGCCCCTCAGATCGTACTTGCGATAATCGCAAGTACGATCTGCCTGTCCAAGATGGGCAGATCGTACATTTTTTTAAGTACCTTACAACCATCACAAGACAAAAGTCTTGCGATGGTTGTAAGGTGTGTGCCCAGCCTTAGGATATTGTCAAGTTTATGCTCAAACTTATGGAATGTATTTACAATTCTAATTCCTTTGCCAAACAGCGCTATGCTGCAGCAAGTAATAAGAACAATTGCAGGGGGAGATAAAACATGATCAGAAAATAAAGCAGTACCGAACAGAAGTTGTGTGGCACATTTAAAGAACTATGGGGTACACAGTTAATAGCATTTTTAGATTCCTAATAGTACAGGAGTACATTTTGCAATGTACTCCTGTAATCAAAAATCTACCATAAGCTCAGGATTCGCTATAACATGGTGCGGGCGGGGCTAACCCCCGTGCTGTAAAGTGATCCCGACGGTATTGGCGGGATCCTCCCCTCCCATTGACTGACAACTTCTTGTAGAAGGGTGGAGAGGTGGGGACGGAGGACAGAAGCGAGGACGGAGGCGGGGACAGAGCTACAAGGAGCTGCTGCTCATTCATGAATACTCGCACTTGCGCAGCAGCTCCAGCCTTCAGCTCTGTCCCCGCCTCTGTCCTCTGTCTTCGTAGCAATGACTGATTCAGTGCGGGAAGCGTACTTAGGCTGCAGCATGTCTCATCTCACTGTGCCGCCGCCACTGTTTCCCTGCTGTGTAGCATCACGTTGTGATGGAAACAGACCCATGTGAGCACGTACACGCTCAGGTTCGAAAGCAAGTGTGCGCCCATTTGGAAAGCGCGGCCACGCGAAGATTATGAGCTTGAAAGAAAGGAGAGGGCGGGTTACAATCCTTGTAGCCGCCCCCTGTGAAGATTCACACTGGGGCAGGGCTGTTGGTGGCTCTTAACTGACTTCTGAAATAAGGATATCTCTTATGTGCAGCCGCTTTGGAAGCAAAGAATACTATTAGCAGAATAAAGGTAAAAAGTACATTAAAAATGCTTTATGTCATAATTGTCCTTTAAAGGGCATTTCAGGAGTGGAGCTCCTGGTGCCCAAAGCAGCCAACCCTTCTCCAGAAATATCCTCCCACCTCCAAGGATCGTTATGATTGCTGTACTGATAGAAAACATTGAATTAGCCATTAACAAGCTGCACAATCTCAGTTGTCCTAAATCTTTCAGAGACAGTAACTCTCCCTTCCTGCAGCCTTCCAATAGAAAAAGAAGCCTTTTCATCCAACATGGCCTAACAAAATAAAGATTTCACACTGAAGCAATGCATTGGTTGAGTTGAAAGAGGTCTGATCATGGCTGCATGCATGTGCTGTGTAGTCACTGCTGGCTAAACTAGGCACAGACTACTTGCAAGCCAGCATGGTAAATCTAAATGCTGGGGATCAAACTAATGCCTAACTTATCTAACACGGCTTCAAGTTGTTGGTAGCTTGAAGTCACATATATATTGCTTAAAGATAATCGAACAAAGGGATTTTTTGCAACACCAACAGTATCTTGAGAATGCAACTTGTTCACACTTGAAGAATGATTGGTCACAGCATGTCTTCTGAATCTGTTGTTGAGGTAAAAGGACTGGAAAAACACTGCAGGTATAAAGTGCAGCCTGTAGCAGGCTTTTGCCCTTACTGTCCAGGAAGTAGCAAAGCTTTGCCTGGGAGCATCAAAGCCCCTTCCTGCCTCA
The DNA here is from genome assembly GCF_000935625.1 of Nanorana parkeri. NCBI lineage: Eukaryota > Metazoa > Chordata > Amphibia > Anura > Dicroglossidae > Nanorana > Nanorana parkeri. The sequence continues at coordinate 55,374 of NW_017307404.1, read as the reverse complement.
GGTATATTTGTACTGGCCACTGAGGAAGCCCACCACAGTGACTAGTCAACAAATGCATAGTGAGGTAGAGCCAAGCTCTAATGCTTCTTGTAGCGCTGGAGCTTTTCTCATCAGAACAGCTTCAGATTTGGCTGCAATTACAGAGCCCGATTCAGGAATGCCTGCACTCTCTACCCCTTTTAAAAATTGTGTATCCAGAACTAGAAGAAAAAAAAAACAAAAAACTATTGGCTGGGCATAGTAGGGAATGAGTATAACACCTAATGGTTTTTACTTCCATTTCGGGGTCCATTAAAGATTTATGGCTAGTTCACACCATAACTGAGTGCGTTTGCGCAGCTTCACTGCAATGCGTTTTGCTGCTTTTCTTGTTTTGTTTTTTTTTAAATTAAAATGGGGTTTCAGGTGCAGTCCAGTGCATTTGCATGCCTCTATGATGCGTCACGTTGCAATCAGGAGCAGCTAAAATGAGGCAAACTGTATTTTTTCAGAATGCATCGGAACGGTCTGCAGAGCCCCAGAAATCCCATTGGAAAGCATTGTGATGCGATTTTGATGCAGCTGCCAAACTGAACGGACGCATCACAACTGCATCTGGTGTGAACTTACCTTCTCTTCCTGTCCTGCTGACAACAGTTTCACCAGGTAGGAAGTAAGCGATAGTCTACAACAGGAGCCTATTCTTCCGCCTACTCTACAAAGGATTTATTTTTTTGTTATTATTATTTCTGTCTTTGTTGCTGTTGGAGAATTCCACTCACTACCAGTCTGGTACAACGTTGTCAGGTTGGCAGGAAGTGGGGTAAATCAATGTACTTTAGAACAGACGGCAGTAAAACCTGGCAGCCGTTCAAAATCTGTGTGTCGCATTAGAATATTTTATAGACATTTCAGCCAGCATGTGGAGCTTTCGGCTACTTTAATAGCCTCTGTCTCTTTTCTTGTAAAAGGCCTGTCACAGCTAAAGATGAAGGAGTGACTTGTCTCTTGTCTGACGTAAACCTGTGACAGACATCTAATAAAAGGCAGACAACCTGTCATCTCCAACAAACCCATGGTGCTCTGTAAATCCTTTGTCATGTATTAACTGTTACTTTACATGTTAAACTTCTTAAAATAGGCCCTAAATTATTACAGTTTACCTTTATGGTGACCTCGTCACGAATGATAAAAAGTAGAGGCAACAAGCCTGTAAACAAAGATATTTAATATGCATCTTTCCAGTGGGTGGTAAGTGAACCATTCCCTCTACTGAAAAGTGCTGGTGCCATCTGACATTTCCAGGTGTGGTTCCCTGGAACGGATTGGCTGCAGTTACTGTTCAGCACAAAATGCTGTAGTCCATGTCAGGAGTGAGCAAAGCAGGGTGGCTACATTCCTACATACAGTTGGTCCATGTTAAATGAAAGTAGCCACCCGCAAAGGAAAATGCAGCTGTGCAGCTTGAAAATTATTTTGATGGATGTTTTGTCTGACGCTGTTGTTAAAAAGCCAAAGATAGTTACAACTACAAGTATTGAACAGGATTGGTTTAACTCCGATTTAGTGCTACATTCAATTAGGATATGTCTTTGCAGGAATCCTGCGCTGGTCAGCTTACGGTCTGTAAGCACACTGGGCCATAGAAAGCAAGAATGGTGGCTGCTGAGGGATGCAAACTGCTGCACGCAAAGACCTTTCTTGGTGCATCGCAGTGCATATAGTTTATCTGGTACACAGTAGAACTTATAACTGTCTTGCTCCATCATCCGCTTGTCAAACTACTGCACACCACCATTGTGCCCAATATTGACAAACTCACTGGGCCCAATAAACCATGACTGGCATAGGGCTGCAGCTAACAATTATATTCATAAATCGATTAGTTGCACGATTATTTTTTCGATTAATCGATTAGTTGCATTTTTAAAAAAAAAAAAAAAATCACTCTCTCCCTCCCCAATACCAACTAATTAATAATGAGAATAGTTGACAACTATTCTCATAATCTATTATCATCGATTTAAAGGAGAACTATGAGGTGAGTGATTTCCACTCATCCTCATAGTTAAAGCCACCCATAGTTCGAGCCTGTGACAAAGATGCTGTCACAGGCCAGTTCTATTGATCAGGAAGTGAGCAGAAACATGCAACCGGTCCGCTCACTTGCCGATCGTCTCCCTGCAGTGAGTGGTGACTGTCAGTCACCGCTCCCCACAGAGATCCCCCCTCCACTCTCCGTTCCTCCAGCGCTGACTGGAGGGATGGAAAGGGGAGGGGGCAGGCACAGCTGACTCTGCCTCCAGATTGACAGCTGGCTCTGCCTCTCACGCAGCTGGGTGGATCCAGACAGTATTGTCGGGATCCGTCCCGGCTGCGGCGCTCTCAGTATATCACGGGCAATAGCCCGCGATATACTGAGCTTTGGGTCACGGGAGGAGGTTAGTATATGTCCTCCTGTGACCCTAAAGAGAACTATGGGGAAAACACTTACCACATAATTCTCTTTTATTGATCAGTTGTTGCAGCCCTAGACTGGCAGTTGTAGAGGAAGGTGACATGGCACATCGGATTGCGGTGCACCACAATTCACATAAGCACTATGTCACAGTGGATATAGTTTATCTGGCGCACAGTAGAACTTGTAACTGTCTTGCTCCATCATCCTCTTGTCAAACTACTGAACACCACCATTGTGCCCAATACTGAAAAACTCACTGGGCACAATAAACCATGACTGGCAGCTGTAGAGGAAGGTGACATGACACATCCTATAGTGGTGCACTGCAATTCACATAAGCATTATGTCACAGTGCATTTCGTTTATTACGCGCAAAAACCATGATCTTGACTGTTTTGTGCCATCTTGTTGTTGGTGCAATATTACAGACCTACCCATTTTCTGAAAACATACTTATTTGGTACATTCCATGCACCTTTTTGTGCAACATGTTGCACTTGAGAATTTAATGTTTGGCGCAGAAGTCACATGTTAGTGCAATCAAGTACACCAACTGTTAACAATGTACCTTATTTGTCTATCACTCGGGTGTAGATCCTCAAATCTCTGAATTGTCTGTGTGTCTTATAAGGTAGCCACCGCTGCAAGCTCACTCCCGTGATGGACTACAATCTCACATTAAATTTAATCCAGAAGGACAGTGTCAGTGTGAATTCAGAGATGATTTGAGGATCTACAGCCGAGTGATAAGCCGAGTGATACACAAATAAGATACATTTTTGTTAAAAGTTAAGGTAACTGAATGCATTTTTAAGAGTAACTCCTTAGATTCGTTTTTTTTAAACTGGCCACATATGGAGCAAATTTGGGCTAATCCTTGATGAACCTGCCAAGTTCGCTCCATTGATTTCCCTCTGCCATGCATCCTTCAATCTGAAAAAGGAAGAAGCTAGGCAGTAAATTCTTAACCAAAAACAGTGACTGCAGCGAATCAGCCACAAACACTAGTTGGGTATTCCGTCAGCAGTGGGAGCCAGCTGACAATAGAATAGGCGCAGCAGGAGATTCATCTATACACACTGTTTAGATAGATTCTTCAGATCTCTATTTAATACATAATTAAATGAATTTGTTTTAAAAAGCAAGGAGCGCAAGTACTTGAATTTGATATATAAGTATCTTGCAATTCCCTGTACAGCAGAGCTCAAAGAGGGGCAGGGAGAAGCAGCACAATGAAACAGCAGTTAATGTGGTGACACGAGTATAAAGTAGGGGGGACAGAGATGCGTTCATCAATATGCAGCTTCCCCTCCACTGTCCCGTCACAGATTGGTGAAGTGGAGGAGACCTGTAGGTGTTATGGTGCTCAGCCCTCATCCTTGTCCCCATCATCCTACAGATATAGCCGTCTCTGCCCCTATAGACACAGGCGATGGGGACCGCAGACGATCCCCAGTCTCTGCTCCTATAGACACAGGCGATGGGGACCGCAGACGATCCCCAGTCTCTGCCCCTATAGACACAGGCGATGGGGAACGCAGACGATCCCCAGTCTCTGCCCCTATAGACACAGTCGATGGGGACCGCAGACGATCCCCAGTCTCTGCCCCTAGTGACACAAGCGATGGGGAACGCAGACGATCCCCAGTCTCTGCCCTTATAGACACAAGCGATGGGGACCGCAGACGATCCCCAGTCTCTGCCCCTATAAACACAGGCGATGGGGAACGCAGACGATCCCCAGTCTGTGCCCCTATAGACATAGGTAATGGGGAACGCAGCCAGTTCTCTGCCTGTGCCCCTATAGACATGGGTGATTGGGAATGCAGCCAATTCTCAGCCTGTGACCCTATAGACATGGGTGAAGGGAAGGAAGCCAGTTCTCAGCCGGTGCCCCTATAGACATAGGTGATGGGGAACGCAGCCACTTTTCTGCCTGTGCCCCCTATAGACATAGGTGATGGGGAATGCAGCCAATTCTCAGCCTGTGACCCTATAGACATAGGTGATGGGGAATGCAGCCAATTCTCAGCCTGTGACCCTATAGACATAGGTGATGGGGAAGGCAGCCAGTTCTCTGTCTATGGCCCTATAGACATAGGTGATGGGGAAGGCAGCCAGTTCTCTGCCTGTGCCCCTATAGAGATGGTTGATGGGGAATGCAGCCAATTCCCAGCCTGTGACCCTATAGACATAGGTGATGGGGAACGCAGCCAGTTATCTGCCTGTGACCCCTATAGACATAGGTGATGGGGAATGCAGCCAATCGCCGGCCTCCCAGCTGAGATCAGGGCGCCCTCAGCCCTTCCATTCCGAGCTCCAGCTGACTGCGTACTGTGTAAACAGTGCGGAGGCCGCCGCTCACTGTGGCCGTTCTGGTGTACATACTCACCGTAATGTTGCAGTGGATGGTCAGGGCCCCCCCGGTGCTCTGGATGAACACACAGTGCAGCTCGTCCAGCCTCCAGCTGATGATCCGGAACCTCTCGTGCTCCTTCCCGAAAATAGACTCCAGGAGCCGCAGCTCGGCCTTTAGCCCAGATACCGACATCTTGGCCTCATTTCCGCCCGGCGGAGGCCCGAGGAGACAGCGGGGTCATGCCCGGGGCCCGAGCTCTCCGCCCGGCCTGTACATAAGATGGCGACGGCCTGGCTTTGTGTGCGGAGCGACGCTACCGAGGGCCACAGATCGGGAGGCTTCCGGCGCAATGACGTCACGGACGGAGCACTACCGAAAGGAAGCACACTTGCGCACTATTGATAAAGTGCCGCTGGTCAGGGCGCTTGCGTGAAATGAAGGGTCGCCTGGAGAGTGCAGTGCGCAGGCGCGGAAATTGTGTCTGTTTTATCAGCACTCTGAGTCTCTACAGTGTCACGCCAACATTTCAGACAGACACACCTCCCAACATTCTCATATGGGGAAGAGGGACACATTTAATTACAGAATGTTTCTAAATCTACACAGGACACTCCCACCGAGGCAAAAGAGCCCTCATTCACACAGACCTCAGAAGAAAATGATTTGGGAGGTGTTAAAAAAGTATATTTCCCAAATCAAGTTCCACTTCATTTAAACGTATTTGTATTTACATGTGTTCGGCGTATCTAATCTGCTTGACACGCAGATTTCTATTTTTTTATAAATGCAGCTAAACTGAATGTGCCCAATTTGACACATTTGAATAATACATTTAAATATATCACATGCACCTGCTGTATGTGTGTTTAGAAAATGCCTATAGATGCAAGTAGTCACATGCCCGCGTGACTGAAGTCTAAAAGTGCAAAAATTATCGTTTAAAACCTGCTAGACTTTTTTTTTCCTTTTACGGAAACATTTGAGAAGTTCCCATTCCTTAGTGCCTGCCAGATACTACAGCTGCCACACCGACTCTATACCGAGAGCTGAGAGATCACATGACTGATGATAACACAGTTTCTTCTCTGTCAGTCACCACTCCCAACAAGGACTCCTCCTCCCCTCTCTTTTACTCCACCACTCCCCGCAAGGATTCCACCTCCCCTCTCTTTTACTCCACCACTCCCCGCAAGGATTCCGCCTCCCCTCTCCTTTACTCCACCACTCCCCGCAAGGATTCCTCCTCCCCTCTCTTTTAACCGACCAATCACCGCAAGGATTCCTCCTCCCTTCTGTTTTACTCCACTGCTCCCTGCAAGGATTCCTCCTCCCTTCTCTGTTCCTCAGCAACACCACACAAGTTTCCTTCTTCCCTCTCCTCTCTGTTCCTCCACCACTCCCCGCAAGGATTCCTCCTCCCCTCTCTGTAACCACCACTCCCCGCAAGGATTCCTCCTCCCCGCTCTGTATCCACCACTCCCCGCAAGGATTCCTCCTTCCCTGTCTGTTCCTCCACTGTTCTCTGCCTGAATTCCTCTTCCCCTCTCTGTTCCTCCACCACTCCCCGCAAGGATTCCTCCTCCCTTGTCTGTTCCTCCACTGTTCTCTGCCTGAATTCCTCTTCCCTTCTCTGTTCCTCCACCACTCCCTGCAAAGATTTCTCCTCCCCTCTCTGTTTCTCCACTGCTCCCCACAAGAATTCCTCCTCCCTTCTCTGTTCCTTCCCTCTTTGTTCTTCCACCACTACCCACAAGGATTCTGTCAGGGAACCAGGGGTGTCACCTCTCCTCGTGGCCGCTGGGTCTGGTGTAGGGCATGGGGGCTCCTTCGGCCTGGCAGAACTCCTGGCGCCGATGGTGCGGGTGCGCATGCGCGAGATGCGCTCGCGGTAGACAGGCTGCATGTGCGTGCACGGGGGCGTGCACTTAGGGCATCTGCGCCCATCAAGGCTGACAGGTGTGGGCCTTGCTGAGGGAGGTTCCCAGCACACACCTTTTCCATCCTTCTTCCCCTGCCATTGGCTCCCGGACAGAGAAGCCTCCTGGTTGCCCAGGTGACCAGGGAGTGGCTGCTGCCGTTTCCTGAACCCTCTTCCGAACTTCCTGGTTACCGACCCCTCGGCCTGTCTACCGCCTCTGAACCTTTGCTGCCTGCCTTGACCCGGACTGGACTTGACTACCCATTTGGATTTTCCCTCTTGTACCTCGATCTTGGATGTTCTGGTCCACTTTCTGCCAGTGGGTTTCTACCCCAGCTGCGAGTCCGCAGCACCGCCTGACAGATTCCTCCTCCCCTCTCTTTTACACCACTGCTCCAAACAAGGATTCCTCCTCCCTTCCCTCTTCCTCCACCACTCCCCGCAAGGGTTCCTCCTCCTCTCTCTGTTCCTCCACTACACTGCGTAATAATTTCTCCTCCCCCCTCTGTTCCTCCACTGCTCTCTGCCTGGATTCCTCCTCCCCTCTCTGTTCCTCCACCACTCCCCGCAAGGATTCCTCCTCCCCTCTCTTTTAACCGACCAATCACCGCAAGGATTCCTCCTCCCTTCTGTTTTACTCCACTGCTCCCTGCAAGGTTTCCTCCTCCCTTTTCTGTTCCTCTGCCACACCCCACAAGTTTCCTCCTTCCCTCTCTTTTACTGCACTGCTCCCAGCAAGCATTCATCCTCTCCTCTGTTCCTCTACCACTGCCCGCAAGGATTCCTCCTCTCCTCTCTGTATCCACCACTCCCCGCAAGGATTCCATCTCCCCTCTCTTTTACTGCACTACTCCCCGCAAGGATTCCTACTCTCCGCTCTGTATTCACCACTCCCTGCAAGGATTCCTCCTTCCCTGTCTGTTTCTCCACTGTTCTCTGCCTGAATTCCTCTTCCCCTCTCTGTTCCTCCACCACTCCCCGCAAGGATTCCTCCTCCCCTGTCTGTTGCTCAACTGTTCTCTGCCTGAATTCCTCTTCCCTTCTCTGTTCCTCCACCACTCCCTGCAAAGATTTCTCCTCCCCTCTCTGTTTCTCCACTGTTCCCCACAAGAATTCCTCCTCCCTTCTCTGTTCCTCCACCACTCCCCGCAAGGATTCCTCCATCCCTCTCTGCTCCTCCACCACTACCCACAAGGATTCCTCCTCCCCTCTCTTTTACTCCACTTCTCCCAGCAAGGATTCCTCCTCCCCTCTCTGTTCCTCCACTACTCAACATAAGAATTCCTCCTCTCCCCTCTGTTCCTCCACTGCTCTCTGCCTGGATTCCTCCTCCCCTCTCTAGTTCTCCACCGCTCCTTGCAAGGACTCTTCCTGCCCTCTGTGTTCTTCCACTGCTCCCAGCAAGAATTCCTCCTTCCCCTCCGTTACAACACCACTTCCTGCAAGAATTCCTCCTACCTTCTCTGTTCCTCCACCACTCCCTGCAAGGACTCCTGCATCCTTCTCTGTTACTCCACCGCTCCCCAGAAGGGGAGACTTGCACAGAGACTTTCACAGAGAAGGAGCTAGGAATTTTAGCATAAATAGTCTCAGATCGTAAATTGTGGGGGTCTCAGACGCACATCAGTTAAGGATGGTGCCAGCTTGTGTAGGTCTAGATTGATGACTTTCTTGCCTCCCCAAAATACAAGGTACAGTGATTGGAATTTCTAAAGAGTTTTTTTTTTGCTCAATGAATAGAAGAAAGGGGCTTATTTAAAAGTTCCTTATGAAACGTTACTATTCATTGTGGTGATAATATTAGCAATAATGTTATTATAATATTATATTATATGCAGCATCGATATGCCTACTTAATTGACTGATTTCAAGTAAAATTTTATACGTGTACTTTTATATATCCAAACTATATTCATTATATATTGTTTGAGTGTATCCATTGAAATATTATTGTGTATTACTAAATATGGGGTTTTTATATTTTGAATTCAAAGAATTAGGTGGTACATGCCAATGTATTTTCTTTTCTTTTAATGTGTTAAAAACCAATGTGTATTGAGACTCATTACCTCAATTTTAAGGAATTTAAGAAAGAACGTTAATTGCTTTAGGTTAGATTATCTTAAGGTTGTAAATCGAAGAAGTAGACTAAAAGTCGCCAAGAGGTTGTCAGGAGATGTTATTCATGACTTTCTTTATGGGTTGTCCATGGCTTAGGGCAGAGGTTATCTTTCTGCCTTATCTTTAGAAAATAATAGAATTAAATGAAATGCTCTCAACTTTTATATAGAACAATAGTGGCCCCTGATGGTGATTGTGAGGGAAAGGTATATGGCAAAAAGGATATATCTGACATCATGCTTCACGTCAATAATCACGTGGAAGACCAAACCAAGCCCACAACCCAGGGGGAGATAAAAGCGAGTAGTAGGGCCAAGAAGGGACCAGAAGCCGAATTCCAACACCAAGGCAGTAAGCAAATACATTCCAAGGGTATAGGTCGGAAGCTGAGGACGGCTGTCCAAGGAACTGAACTAAAGAGAACCTGACCATCCCTGGTTTCTGAGCATTGACTGCTGACTTTTCCCAACAACTAAGTTTAAATTGCTGGTAAAGTATACTTTCTATCTGTATATTAGGCAATTCACTAGCCACATATATATATATATTCGGGTAAACCATTGAGTTCTTGTAGGATCTAGATTGATTTGAGATAATTTTAACTGCAGTACAAATTATGTCTTTCAATCTTGGGAGATAATTATATACATTTGTTATATACATTTGTATAATCTCCAGGAAACTGATTTCAGTTTCTAGTCAATGGTCTAGTCTGAATATTGAATTAAACTGGTGGAAATTTTTCTTTACTTTGAATGGTCTTAGCTCATTGCCAGCCCTGTGCATGATGGGATAAATATCGCCCATGCGCTGTTAAAAGTTTGAGTTTGTAAATATCTGTGCTGGGAGAAGTCACATGTCAATTCTAAACCTTTTGTTTTCTTATTCTGTGAGATACTGAGAAGATACCCATTACATTTAAAAAGTCGTTTTTATTTTGGTTACATTTATTCTTTTGAATTAATATCCAGTGGTTACATTTTATGCATTATCAAATTAATTGTTATTATCTGATCCATATTCTTTGTTTGTCACCAATTATATTTTAATTATTATTCTGCATTGAATTTTAATTAATAAATATATATATTTTGTATACTTTTGTATTCCTCTTGTCTTCAAAGTCAGCGCAAATGAAAGAACTCGTGTAAATTTTGATTTATGGAAATACGTTGGGAATCTCCTTAATTATAGATTCTTAATTGTTTCCATAAACAGAACTGTATATCAGAGCAGTATAAAAATTTTTACATATTTGGAGGCACTGCTGAGATTTGCCTAACTTTGAAACAAAGGATATAATTGTGCAAAATATAGATATTTTGTTGCCATTTTAATTAATTGGTTATTGCGGTTGTTAGTTGCAATATTGAAAATGTCTGAAATCAACAGTGTTGGTAGTGGATCAGGTCAGTCTGGCGCAGAATCTGAGACTGGTATGCATAATACAGAGACCAGAGAGCGGGTCAAATATCATGTGATGTCTTTTGTTAAAGAAAGATTGGATGTCAAAGAGGATATTAATGAGTGGGTAGCTGGAATGAAAAGTAGAATATGTAAATGATATTTGGTCTGATGAATCACGTGTTACTGGATATCTCTGTCACATAGCTGAAGCTAAAACAAAGAAAGATAAAGATCTGCTGGTACTTAAATCGTGGCCAGAATTTCTTTACGTAATATGTGAATTGGCGGAAAAATTAAAAAAAGCAAAATATGAAACCAGGCGAAGGGCTGATAATATTAAAGAGTTACGAGAAGCACTTCGTGAGATTAAAATTGAATCTGAAAAGGTTTCTAATGAGATGGCACAATTGTCTGCCCAAATGTCGGTTTATAGTGATAGAGATATACAGAATAGAGATTTGATCAGTGCTCTTAAAAGGGATCTGGATCAAGTATCTAAAGATTAATCAGAATATGAAAAGTCAAAATTGGCTCTAGAAGACGAATGTAAAGAGTGGTTTACTGCCAATAGAAAATTACAGGAGGAATTGGATAGCCAAAAGATGGCATATCTGCAGTCTGTGCAGGAAAAACAGGCCTGCAGCGCAAAGGTTAAACCTTCTGGTTGGGAGGGGGTAAATGTCACTGAAACTGTTAGCAGCTCACACCCAGACTTTTGGTCTGTTAAACCTAACATGGTTAGACGAAAGATAAAAGAGAAGGAGTCAGATGTTGAAAGTGATTTCAGTGTCCCCACAGAGGAAGAAGAACATTGTTTTACTAAGGAACGTTCTCTTCCTAAATTAAAACCCATCTCACCTCATAAGCACTCCAAAAGTAAGTCCCATAGGAGTGAGAGGAGATTCTATCAGCCTGTGTTTGATATGACAAAAGTAATTAAGTTCTTAAAAGAAACAGTGGGTCCATTTACTAAGAAAGGATCGCCTTGTGTAATTAATCATATAGAAACTTATGAGGAGGCGATGATGACCCCAAACTTAAGAAGTGACAAACAGAAAATTTAATTCATTTCATGGGTGTTTGAGCCAAAGCACAGGTACTTCTTTACTTCCCTACGTGATATGGGTATAAATACCTGGTCTGAGGTCGTCTCAGAAATAAAGTCAGAATTTGGTCCCTATCGGTCAGCTACTGCTGCTAGGAGAGCCATTTTTACTTTGAAATGTCGGCCGAATCAGAGTCCTAGGGAATTTTTGTCAGTTCTCAAGAATGCCTATAGCCTGGCTGAGAAAGATCCCAATTTTGAGAGCCATGAATTCATCAAATTGTTTTATGATGCTTTGCCAAATAAAATAAAAATTAGTCTTGCCCGGGATTACCATCCCAGAAAAACGCTGGATTGGTTACTGACAGAGAGTACCATCCTTTATGCTGTTTTACAAAATAGCGATGAATCCCAGGATAGGAGATTTAGGAAGCCAGCTGACGAGATAGCTGAGACTCATATTAAAAGGGATCAGGGACAGTTTGAAGCCCCAAAAAGGAGTTATGCTGAAGTGGTTAAGAACCCCAGTACTCCTAAATTGAACAAGGCCAAACCCAATCCAGATAATATGGTACCAAGTGTTGATGAAGACCCCGGTGAAAAGCAACATTATGTAAAAAGGCGGTTCCCTCCTTTCAGGAGATATCAGAGAGGTTATTTCAGGAAGTTCCAGCATGGCCCAGATAAGGTTCAAAATGGTTCTGAATCAGAAGGTTCTGGTAAATCGCAGGCTTCTAATTCCAAAAACCCACCTCCTAAGGGTCATTGGAAAAATAGAAGCAATTTATATGATCGAATGGACCAAATGCAGAACCAATCTGGTGCTTTGGCAGAACAGCTGGAAAAGATATCCAACGTCCTCTCTGCAAAATCCAAAAATCCTTTTTTAGGGGAGGTTACTCCGGGCGACATGCTTGTGAGGAGGGGCGACATGCTTGTGATTTTATCTTGCAGCCCACCGAGTCTTCAGCTGTGCAAAGCCTGACAGGCACCCTTGCCTGTGAAGAAAAAGGAGGGGGGTCGCGGGTCAAAATACACAGAGAGCAAACAAGCAGCTTCACTTGTCACCCAAAATATCTCTGTACCTTACATGAGATAGAACACAGGTACTTCATTGATGTGGAATTGCATAAGAATTTACCAAAAATAATGGCTTTATTGGACACAGGTAGCCAAGTCACCATTTTATCTCAGAAATATTTTCAACAAATCCAGGATTTATCTTCTGAGAAGTACAAGCTGAAAGATTTTACAGCTAACCTTGTAAGTGTTTCAGGCACTGCCCTTAAGGTCATAGGAAAAGCCTGGCTGAACTTCAACTTGGGGAATAAAATAATTTGCCACCCCGCACTTATAGTTGATTTGCCCTATGATCGCTTAATTATTGGCATATATCTCCTTAAGAGATTAAATCCTATCGTTGATTTTATCAATAAGGTTATCTGGTCCCAAGTGAGAATGCCCATTAACTATGAGCATTCCCAATCCTATCACAGTCGGCGTAACTGCCACGTGATAGAGGAACGGCCAGACTCTATTGAGATCCATTTCAGGAATAGCCAAGATCCAGATGTCTCCTTCTTACAGGCAACACCGACCTCCACCGTAGGTGGACAGGAGGATAACACCATATGTGTGTCCCTTGAAAGAGTTAGAGATGTTTGCTTGGAAGGTGATGTTCTCACCATTCACCTCCATCCAGAAAATACTGACTCTACTGGGTTCCGTTATCATGCGCAATTCCTAGCAGGGATTGAAAAGGTGAATGATGATGTGTTCTTTCCCTTACAGGTTAATGACCTAGGAAGAATTAAAAGTGCTAAACTGGATTTACGCCAGGAGAACAGATACATTAGTAGGGACCTACTAAAACAAATGGCCAATCCTAAAGTAATTAGGTATCCAAACCCTCAGGATAACTGGGTCCATGATTTGGATGATGACTCAAACAGTCATAATATAATTGCTAAATGCATGTTATCCATTTCTATTGGGGGTAAATAAGCCACTCATTTATTCCTGGTACTCAATGAGCCACGGTGTCATATTTACATTGGCAACGATATATTACATCGCTTTGCTACACATGTGGATTTGGTGAATTCCACATTGTGGACTAGATTAAAAGGTAATCCATGTAGTTTCATTAGCGAACATGAAGCCCTCAAATCATCACAGATACTGCCATATGCAGTAAGTGTATTAGTACCACAAAATGTGATCATACCTCCAGGTACTAATAATTTCCTGTTACCCATACAGGTATCAAAAGGCCAAAAATTAGGGAATCCTGACGCATTAATATGCCTCTCAGACAGGATGCAACAATTAGGAATTTTAGTAAATCCTACACCCATGGTTAACATACACCCATTCAAAA
>NW_017307404.1:0-37838 GCF_000935625.1 Nanorana parkeri | reverse complement strand
TATGCTTATTGGCCTCACATGTTGAAAGATGTCCAAACCTAATGTCAAGGTTGTCTGGTTTGGGCTCAGTTTCCACCTCAAGGTCCTACACATCCTGCCCCACTTCAGAAAAAGGGTTTCTCATTGCCATGGTCCGATATACAAGTTAACTTTATAGGTCCTGTCACAAGGTCATCCAGAGGAAACAAATACATGTTAACGGTTACTTGTGTTTTTACCAAGTGGGTAGAGTGTTTGCCGCCTCATAATAACACAGCCGAAACATGCGCCCCTTTGCTTATTAACCATGTATTTTCCAGATTTGGCCTACCGTTAAGGCTTGATACGGACCGCGGACCGCATTTCATAAGTGAGGTAATGTCTAAGATGTGGAAGATCTTGGGTGTAAAACGGAAATTACACATTGCTTATCCTCCAGCATCAAGTGTATCAGTAGAGCGCTATAACTAGTCAATTGTTAACACCTTTAAGAAATTCGTTAAGGAATCAGGTAAAGACTGGGACATGAAGTTGCCTTTAGTGCTCATGGCTATCTGTCAATTGTTAACACCTTTAAGAAATTCGTTAAGGAATCAGGTAAAGACTGGGACATGAAGTTGCCTTTAGTGCTCATGGCTATCAGGGCCACTCCAAGTGCTGCCACTAAGATGTCACCCTTTGAGCTGATGACAGGTAGGAAAATGGTACTTCCACAACATCTGTTGTATCGCACGTCGGATCATAACCTGATCAATGCAGCCACGACACATCAGTATGTGGAGAACCTTCGTCAACATCTTCAACATGCTTTTGCTTTTGCACAGAAGAATCTCAAGAAAGCAGCCGTCAGTAATAAAACTTATTATGATCTCAAAACCACCAAGAAGGAGTATGAGATCGGTGATAAGGTGTATCTTTACAATTTTGCTCGAGACCGAGTAAGAGAAGAAGTTTCTTCCGTCATGGAAAGGTCCTTACACCATCATCGACAAAATCTCACCGGTGGTTTACAAAATAAAAATTGTTAAGAATATTCATATTAGCTTGGCTGTTGGGGGCGAGAATAGACCCCCGCTCTCCTGGCGCCTTAATGAATCCCTGTTGCAGGACCCGGACATTGCCGCAGAGGTCCAATCGGACATGACCTGCTACTTCCGGGAAAATAGCTCCCCGACACAGGATCCCCTGACTCTGTGGGAAGCACACAAATGTGTAATCAGGGGTACCCTTATCAAACTGGGGGCCAGGCGCAAGCGAGCAAGACAGCAGAGGGTTGACGACCTATATGCCCAACTTCGTGACCTAGAGTTGCGCCACAAGGCAGCATTAGATATTGATACGTTGGCATCCCTGGTGAGAACGAGAGCCGAGCTTTATGAGCTCCTGATGGACAGAGTGAAGGCCCAATTGGCCAGATCCCGCCGCTCATTCTATGAATATGGGAACAAGGCCGGTCGGATTCTTGCAAACGCCCTGCGGGACTCTAGATCACGCAACTTCATTCCGTCCATCCACTCGGGTTCGGGCGCAGTAGCATCACGGTCCTCAGACATAGCGGCACACTTCCGCTCATTCTTCACTAAACTATACAACCTACGAGCCACGCCCAACCCCCCTGCCCGAGAGGCGAGGGTGTTAGAAATCAGAGACTACCTGGCCGGCGCTGGCGCCCCACATCTTTCCGGGTCCGACAGTCAAGCGTTAGAGGCCCCATTATCCCAAGCTGAATTTGATCGCGCTGTGCATGACATGAAGTCAGGTAAGGACCCTGGCCCCGATGGGCTAACCCTCACGTACTACAAGCACTATCGGGAGCAGCTGGGAGCTCATTTCCTTTCTGCCTTCAATGCCATCCTGGATGACAGACCCATGCCTCGCCTCGGGACTCCCTGAGGGCTCATGTAACTGTAATCCCAAAAGAGGGGAAAGACCCCCTGCAGTGTGCCAGTTACAGGCCCATATCTCTGCTGAATGTGGAACTAAACATTTTCACCCGCATCCTGGCCTCTCGATTGCTCCCTTTTTTGTCAGACCTGGTAGGCCGAAACCAAGTGGGCTTTGTCCCTGGCCGTGAGGCCAGAGACAACACCATCAGGACCCTCAATGTGATACACCTAGCCCGCTCACTGTCGCAACCGCTTCTCCTGCTGTCCTTGGACGCGGAGAAGGCTTTCGACAGAGTCGATTGGTCGTTCCTGAGGGAGACACTTACATACATTGGCTTGTCGTTATGCGGGAGCTGGAGGTATACGGTCGCCTATCAAACTTCAAGTTGAATTTAAGTAAATCAGAGGCACTGAATGTTTCCCTTCCCGATGCCAGGGTACGTGCTCTTCAGACGGCCTTCCCGTTTCGATGGGCATCTGTACATATCAAATACCTGGGGGTGGCTATCCCCGGTGACGTTCGCCAGACGTATTCCTTAAATTTCCCACCCCCACAGAAACGAATTGACCAAGACTTACAGAACTGGGACCGCCCCACGTTTACATGGATGGGTCGAAATAGCATCCTGAAGATGACCATACTACCCAGGTTGCTCTACCTCTTTCAGACGTTGCCAGTCACGGTACCCGCGGTATTCCTCAAGCAGATGAGATCTAGCTTCCTGAAGTTTCTGTGGTTGAATAAGCGGGCTCGCTTGCGCCACCAGATTCTTTCCAGAAAGAAGGAGGCAGGGAGTATGAGTTTCCCCGACCCCTGGCTGTACTATAAAGCCGCCCACCTGTCGGTGGTGCTGGACTGGTGCTGCCATGCTGACCTGAAACTGTGGGTGGCGTTGGAACAAGAGGGATGTCAATTGCCCCTGCGGGGCATACCCTGGTTAGCTCCGGCGCTGCCGCTGACCTCGTGGTCGAACCCGATGGTTAGAGCCACGATAGGAGCGGTAACAAAGACACTCCTCTCCCCGGGGTTCACTGCCCCCACATCCCCCCTGACGCCGGTGGTTGGGAACCCCAGTTTCCCTCCCGGGATGCCTGGCCCACTAATACCAGACTATGTCACTTCCAGGAGATGGGGCAGTGGAAACAGATAGCACAGATCCAGGCCACTACGGATCCCCCCATGCGTCTGTGGTGTGCACTGCAGCTTCGGCATTTCTTATGCTCGTTCTCAGAGGTGCATAGGCCCAAAAGGCCGATGACGGAATTTGAAGCGCTGTGTCAGCGAGCCGCTCAGACACTCCCTGGCGTACTTGATGAAGGGTTTGCGTGACCCCCGTGACCAGACCTCCCCGTACTTCATTCGACAGTGGGCCTCGGACCTAGATCTGACTTTCACCCCCGCTCAGGTGGACATAATGCTGTACTTTGCCCTTAAATCTTCAGTCTCCAACAAGTACCAAGAAGCCGGGTATAAGCTCCTAACCAGATGGTACAGGGTGCCCACAACCCTCCATGTCATATACCCAGCGGTGTCCCCGGTGTGCTGGCGCTGCGAGTCCGAAGTGGGCTCCCTGCTCCATGTCTTTTGGGATTGCCCGAAGGTCCAGCCATTTTGGGCTGGCGTCGCCTCGGTAATAAGGGACATAACGGGACATGTTCTACCCTTCACGCCATCGGTCTACCTACTCCACCTGGCACCGCTTTCCCGAAAAGCCTATAAACGCTAGCTGCTAATCCACCTGCTGAACGCAGCCAGAGCCTGCATACCAGTTTTGTGGCGACAAACCCGCCCTCCTTCTATGGGCATGTGGGTGCGGCGGGTGGAGGAGATTAGACTAATGGAGGATTTAACTGCTAGTTTACGGGAGTCGCAGTCCAGATATGTGGCCACCTGGGGTGCCTGGGTAATGTTCAGGGGCTCGGCAGCATTTGCAGAGGTGTGTGGGGTGGATGCCGGAGACTGAGGCACTACCCGTCCATGCCACCCATTTTTGGGGCGAGCGTGGGCACTGTGGGGAGTTGGAGTTGGCCGGGGACCGCCAGGACATGGGACTTCGTTCTGCGCTTTGCTTCCCCTTCTTCCTGAGTTTTGTTCTGCTTTCATTCTGTGTGTCAGTGTTTGTCTCTGTTAGTCTTTTATGTGCTTTGTGGGGGTGATCGTGGGGGGCTTAGCCGCCCAGGTAGTGGGGCTGGGCCTGACCACTCACCTCAACTTCAGTGTTGGTTCTACGTGGATTCACCTAAAAAAAAAGAAAAATGCCTTAAGGGCGGGGACAAATGTGATTATCAGACCTACTATTGCAATATGTTGCCAGGTTGGCATTATAAGTTTCACTGTCTGTTAATTGTTTTTTATTTTGACACTTTGCGAGACCATGTGGCCTTAGCGAGTGCTCCCTTGCAATGTACCCCACCCTTGTTGCCTACAAATAAAGAATTTGAAAAAAAATTGTTAAGAATGATGGTTTTACAGAAAAATGGGTTCATGTCAATCAATTGCGTGCTTGTCATCCTATGTCTCATTTACGAATACTGGATGGTGATGACGAAGAAGAGACTTAATAAGTATAACAAGTGAATGTGATAATTGAATTGACATTGTGATATTTTCTCTCAGCTCACAGATCTTCATAGCCTGAGCTTCTCCGCATTAATTGGTCCTGCCAATCATTGCAGCATACCATGATCCTGGAGATTGTTCATTAATGTTTAGCTAACTGAAGGATAATGAACCAGTCGCTATATCATATATATAGCATAGCTAGAGAATGGAAATATCAATTGAAGAGAATATGTACTCATATTATTTGTTTTTCTTAAATAAAAAGTGATTGACAAAGACGATGATGACTACCAAAGACGCGGAGATCGCTTGGATGATCTGATCCTTGGTGTCCAGTTCAAGACGGAACCCGTGTATCGAACCAGGTCCCTCAACTGGAAGTCATGCTGCAGGATAATCCAGGATTCCTGCTGACGGGAGAATATATCCTAGGAGATCCTTGCGAGTTCGGATCCAAAGAATCCAGCGAAAGAAAATTCTACATCCCACTTTCAACTGGGAAAGGCATGGATGTTATTTTGTCCATGTGAAGAAAACGTTTTCATATCCGGAGACCACTGATGAGTCCAATGATGTTCTGAAATGAACGATCAGTTTCATCAAGTGTCCTAACTGCAAGCTTTGCTTTGATTGTGTTTGATGGGATAAATATCGCCCATGCGCTGTTAAAAGTTTGAGTTTGTGAATATCTGTGCTGGGAGAAGTCACATGTCAATTCTGAACGTTTTGAGAAGATAACCATTACATTTAAAAAGTCGTTTTTATGTTGGTTACATTTATTCTTTTGAATTAATATCCAGTGGTTACATTTTATGCATTACCTGTGATATCAAATTAATTGTTATTATCTGATCCATATTCTTTGTTTGTCACCAATTATATTTTAATTATTATTCTGCACTGATTTTTAATTAATAAATATATATATATATATTGTATACTTTTGTATTCCTCTTGTCTTCAAAATCAGCACAAATGAAAGAACTCATGTAAATTTTGATTTATGGAAATAAGTTGGGAATCTCCTTAATTATAGATTCTTAATTGTTTCCATAAACAGAACTGTATATCAGAGCAGTATAAACATTCTGACATCCCTGTATCTCCACCACTCCCCAGAAGGATTCCTCTTCCCCTCCCTGTATGTCTACCACTCCCCGCAAGGATTTCTCCTCCCTTCTCTGTTCCTCCACCACTCCCTGTAAGGATTCCTCCTCCCCTCTATGTTCCTTCACCACTCTCTTCAAAGATTCCTCCTCCCTTCCCTGTGATCCCACCGATCCCCAAAAGGATTCCTCCTCCCCTCTCTGTTACTCCACCGATCCCCACAAGGATTCCTTCTCCTCTCTCTGTTATTCCACCGATCCCCGCAAGGATACAAACAGCAGAGTATAAGTTTGGATTTAGCGTGATACCATTTATCAGCTAACTGAGCAGATTATAGTGCAAGCTTTTGAGTCACGTTGGCCTTTTTTTCAGGGATACCATGGATCACCCTAAATCCACCCCAAATCAAAACATGTACAGCAGGTAAAAATAAATAGAAAACAATATAGCTGTCATAAGAAAACAAAATGCTAAAATCATTGTTGATCCTATACCACATATTTTAAGGGTTACTTGCTAGCAGAACATGTGCATTAATGTCGTGCTGAACAACATAATCCCCTGTTGTAGTATTAACCCCTTCATGACTGAGGCCTTTTTTTTCATTTTTTGCACTCATGTTATATTCCACATTTTAGGCCTGAAAATTACTTAAAACCCCCAATCATTATATATTTTCTGAAAGCCAAGACCCTATAGAATAAAATAGTGGCAGTTGCAAATTTTTATGTTGCACGATATTAGCGCAACTCATTAGCAAACCCCAAGATTTATTGAAAAATTTACTTAAATGCCCCAAAACACAATAACATTCCCATTTGTTCAATAAAATATAAAAGATGAGGTTACAATGAGTAAATAGATACCCAACATGCCCAGGTTAAAAATTGTGTGCGTCTGTGAAATGGCGACAAACTTCAGTACTCCAAAAAGTCCATAGACGACATTTTAAAAGCCCCACAGGTCATCAATTTAGAGATACCCAAAAATACTGGCCCTAGAATTATTGCTCTCACTCTGGCATGCGCGGCGATACCCAACATGTGTAGCGCGTTCGTTGTTTTTATACGTAGGCGCACCCGATGCGTGTTTACATGGTGAAGCACGTACTCGCGGGGGCGGGGGATTTTTAAAAACATTTTTAAAATTATTTTTAGATTTATTTTATTTAATTTTAAAAACTGTTATTTTTTTTGTTACTTTACTTTGATTGCTATCACATAGCGGGGCTTACAAGGCCCCCATGTGATAGCAGATGGTGGTGACAGGTACTCTTTAAGGTGATGCTGGGGGTCCAAAAGACCCCCAGTGTCACCTTTACATGCCAAATAAGCTATTGAAGTGCAGATCGCACTTCAATAGCTTATAGCTGGGCTTCCGGAGCCCAGCACTGACAGCTATGGGACCGGAAGTGATGCAATATGCATCGCTCCCGGTCCCATAGAACGGGTAGGGGATCGGCGAACGGAGGTTCGTCCATCTCCTCCCCAGCTCCCCGTCGACACCAGAGAAGTCGGTCCCGGGCCCGTATGAGGGGTAACGGAGCCCGGGAAGCACGGCGGTCGGCTTTACAAGTTTAAACAGAGTCCCGGCGGCCAGGGGCGTATTTACCGCGAGACAAACCAGGTGTTTGACTGCTGCAGCACTTTACAGGGGGCGGCATTTTTCACCCC
Organism: Nanorana parkeri; assembly: GCF_000935625.1. Taxonomy (NCBI): domain Eukaryota; kingdom Metazoa; phylum Chordata; class Amphibia; order Anura; family Dicroglossidae; genus Nanorana; species Nanorana parkeri. The sequence goes on along the minus strand of NW_017307404.1, from coordinate 30,630 downwards.
CCTGCAAAGAGGAAAGCCAGCGAAGGGTGGACAAAATCAGGGCTGACTAATCAGGTGGCTGCTAGTAGGGCCTGCCAGCGAGCTGCCGGGTGACGTAGGGGGCGTGGCCGGGGCCGAGGGAGACTGCAGGTGGGTTCAGAAAGAAGTTTTGCGGCTGTATGTTCCGCCGGGTCTAGGCACGGAGCAGGAAAGACACAGGGCTGATGGGACCGAAAGAAAGGCGGCCCGGCCAGCGGAGGCTGGAGGAAGAAGCTTCGGCGGCCGGACGAAGATACAGGAAGAAGCGGCATGTCCTGGAAGCAGGCTGGGTAGCTGCAGGTAAGAGGAGCAGAACGTGTGCAGGGAAAGGGACCTTGTACAGCCCATAATAAATCCTGCACAGCTCACCTGAGACTCTCTGTGCAGTGCCTATGGTAGGTTGTGAATGGTCTATGGTGGGCTCTCGAGGGGTCTCTGGTGGGGTTTGCAGGGACTCAGGAGTGCTGTGCAAGGTCTATGGTGACATGTGCAGGGTCTTTGGCAGTCTCTGCCTGAGACCCTGCAGAGCCAACCAGAGATCCTTTACAGCCCACCTCAGACCCTTGCTTCCCTGCAACGCTAAGGCCTCATTCACACAGCTTACAGTCGGCCCGTACAAATACATACGGCTCGTAACGGGCCGTTCCCGGAAAGGATAACTGTTGCGTGTGACTGTACACAGCATCCTGTTCTTCTCTATGGGAGGATGCGGCCGTACGCACACCCGAACTGCACATCTGTGCGCTTTGCAGGTGTCTGTGCTCAAACACAGACAGGATCCATCCTGTCCGTGTACGAGTACAGACACCCGCACTGACGTGCAGTGTGGGTGAGCGTAGGGCGGAGTACGGCCGCGTCCTCCCATAGAGAAGAAGACGCTGCTGCCCTCCCCGGGAACGGCCAGTTACGACCGTGCACGCCGCATGGATCTGTATGGGCCGACTCTAAGCTGAGTGTCAGAAGCTGCATCCAGCGACTTGACAGGTTATGCAAAATGTCTTGAACAGGCAGGGGTGGGCAGCACGAAACCTAAATACACCGATGCGGCGGGAAAAGCCAACGGCAGTATGTTTAAACAGCCCTGATGCTAGCAACGTACACTGTACATCGTCAGTCGTGAAGGGGTTAAAATACTTTGATTTGACCTCAATGGCAAACCATTGGTTAACATACTTTAAAGAGACTGTCACCACCCCATGCCTATTAAAATACACATTGCAAATTAAAGAGCTTATAAGATCAAAATATGCTGTACTCCATTGCAGATACTTATACCCATACACCTCAGACTGGGTGCTGGCTCTCCGGTGGTTCATTCTCCACCTCAGAACTCAGTACTAGTAAAAGAAATAATGGTAGGTAGCCACACTTCAAGTTAAAAGCCATGGTTGAAAGTTTAATAAATGGTAGAAAAATGTGTTTGTCTGGATCCAGTTAAGATCTTCTTTATTTGTTCAAGGCATAAATCAAGACATAGCAGTTGTGCTAACGCATTTCAGCCAAAAGAGGCCTTTATCACAGTTTTAAAGCCATGGTTGAAAATGTAATGTATGGCCCAGTACAAGACAGTTTGACTAGATGGACTCTGCCCCTAAACTTATAACCATGGCTTTTACCTTGGGGTGCGGCTACCTCAAATAATTATAAATCAGTCTGGTATTGTTTAAAAATCTTTGTCCTGCTGTGCTGGAAAGAAATAACTTCTATTTTTAATAACCTTTGACACTTCTGGTAGGGTCCGAGGCTGATATCAATCAGCATCCTGGTAGTGGCTGGCAAGCCTAGTGGGCTCTGTTTTTTGACAGTGTTCACAGATTGTGCAAGTCTTCCTCAGCCACTGCCAAGACCTCAATTGAAGTCAAGGAAGGTGAGGGGCAGAAGTTGCAACTCTCTGGAATGCAGAGCCTCCAATGCTACTGGAAGTGTAAAAGGTAATTAATATTAGACGTTCTCTGTGATGGTTCTTATTTATCCAGGTCATGGTATAGCTGGTAGTAATAAGCCACATTTAACTGGGTATGTTCTGTAATATTAAACTCAGTGAAAATACATTTTTTAATAAAAGGAGGCAAGTGCAAGATATGACATACCCTACATGTCTGCCTTTTGGCTAAGATTAAGTATAGTATCTGTTCTTACTTCTTTTCAGTGTCCACATCCCTATCTTATGACGGGGCTTACTGGCTGAGGAGTATTCTACAATGTATGATGGGGGTTCTAAGGAGTTCCCCTATAAGAAGGTGTGAACACCTAGTATCCACCATAAAAGGTGGAGAAGTTTAGTTCCACTCAAGTGGGGTGGTATTCTGAGGGATACTGTGCTTCCTGGTCAGGGCCCGAATTGAGATAGGGGCTAGGGGAGCTCCAGGCCCTCTCATGAGATTTACATATGAACGGGTGGCGTTATTTACATATAAATAAGCCTTAGCTAATTTATATGAAAATATTGCGGTTAATTGACATGCAAATTCCACCTAACCCCCCACCATTGTGAAAGGTGGTACAGTCATGTATTCAGTGTCTCGGTATGGTAAAGGTATTCTATAGGGATGCACCAACACCGTTTTTTTGGTTTCAAGTACAAGTACCGAAATTTTGCTATGCCCGGGAAGCCGGCTCCATGTTTTTTGACCGGCACGATTGTGATGGACCGGGAAACTGGCTTCCCAGCCAATCAGCATCGAGCCGGCTTCCCGGCCAATCAGGAAGCAGAGGGTGGCAAGTTTTGACCCGTCTCCCAGGTTCCTGATTGGCCGCGAAGCCGGCTTCATGCTGATTGGCTGGAAAGCTGGCTTCCCAGCCAATCAGCAAGGAGCCAGCTGTTCGGCCGGCTCGATGCTGATTGGCCAGGAAGCCGGCTTCCCAGCCAATCCGCATGGAGCCGGCTTCCCGGCCAATCAGGAAGCCGGAAGCCGGCTCCATGTTCCCCTAAGGCACTGCTTGTCAGAGGGAATGTTCCTCTGACTGGAAGTACCTGTATTGGGGAAAGTATAGAAGCATTTGGGCTCATACGAGTATTCGCCCACATACTTGGTATCTGTATTAGTGCATCCCTAGTATTTTATTTCTGCTGTTTTTTTTAGCTGTTGTGCTTTAGCTGTCAGTGTGGTGTGACTCTCAGCATCTGTGGTAACCTGTCATATTCTAAGATATAGAGAAAGTCTGGTGTGTATTCTGATGTGCAGTCCCTAGTCATGTTAATATCTGAGGTACTATGCTAAAAACATTAACAGGTATGCATATTGCATAGCTAAATCTATACAGGCACATTCATGGCAACTGGCTTAAAGGAGAACTATGGGCAAGTGTTTTTCCCCATAGTTCTCCTCAGGGTAACGGGAGGACATAAATTAGCGTCCTCCCGTGACCCAAAGCTCAGTATCCTGCGAGCTGCAGCCGGGACGGATCGCGACATTACTGTTGAGATCCACCCACCTGCGTGATTGACAGCTGGCTCTGCCTATCTAGAGGCAAAGCAAGCTGTACCCGCCCTCTCCCCCGTTCGCTCCTCCAGTCAGCGCTGTAGGATCGGAGCGGGGAGGGGGGAATCCCTGCAGGGAGCCGTGAGTGACAGTCTGTTACTGGAGACAAAATATAACGGATTTTTTAGCAATCACAACAATCCTCAAACTGTAGTCACATCTCCCGGTCACTCTGCACTGCCCAGGGAGAGGTACCACTATGAATATTATTGATGCTCGTGCACGAGAGAAGCAAAGCATTGTGGGAAAAGGAGTTTTTCCACTCCCTACACTGTACAAAGAAGTCTGGAAGCCATTTAAAAAAAACATGTGGAGCCTGAGAGGACAACTAAAAAAAGTAAGTTTTTGTGTTTTTATCCAGGATCTGCATATGCCGGCATCATCGACGCACCATGTACATTGCTGGCATATGTTTTTTTTTTAAAGCCCCCGCAAAGGAGAAATGTGCTGAGAGAAATTTTTAGGCTGCCTTTGTTGGCTTCCTAAAATCCTTGTTGGCTCTGGCTTTATGGAACTGGCATTAGTTTGTAGTCAATGAAGTCAGAGTTAAATCAAACTTCGGATCTTCCTACTTGTTTCAGTGTTTTAGGCCAGTAGAGGGGAGATGTGGAAGCAGAAAGAAGATGTGGGAGCAGAAAGGAGATGTGGGAGGAGAGGGGAGATGTGAGAGCAGAAAGGAGATGCGGGAGCAGAAAGAAGATGTGGGAGGAGAGGGGAGATGTGAGAGCAGAAAGGAGATGCGGGAGCAGAAAGAAGATGTGGGAGGAGAGGGGAGATGTGAGAGCAGAAAGGAGATGCGGGAGCAGAAAGAAGATGTGGGAGGAGAGGGGAGATGTGAGAGCAGAAAGGAGATGTGGGAACAGAGGGGAGATGTGAGAGCAGAAAGGAGATGCGGGCGCAGAAAGGAGATGTGGGAGCAGAGCGGAGATGTAGGAGCAGAGGGAAGATGTGGGAACAGAAAGAAGATGCGGGAGCAGAAAGGAGATGTGGGAGCATAAAGGAGATGTGGGAACAGAGGGGAGATGTGGGAGCAGAACGGAGATGTGGGAGCAGAGGGGAGATGTAGGAGCAGAGGGGAGATGTGGGAGCAGAAAGAAGATGTCGTAGCAGAAAGGAGATGTGGGAGCATAAAGGAGATGTGGGAACAGAGGGGAGATGCGGGAGCCGAAAGGAGATGTGGGAACAGAGGGGAGATCTGGGAGCAGAGGGGAGATGTAGGAGCAGAGGGGAGATGTGGGAGCAGAAAGAAGATGTGGGAGCAGAAAGGAGATGTGGGAGCAGAGGGGAGATGTGGGAGCAGAAAGGAGATGTGAGAGCAGAGGGGAGATGTGGGAGCAGAGGGGGGATGTGGGAGCAGAGGGGAGATGTGGGAGCACAGAAGGGATGTGGGGAAGAGTGTGTACAGAGGGGTGATGTGGGAGCAGAGGGAGGTGGGAGAAGAAGGGAATTTTTTTATTAGGACTACTATTTGTTTTAGCTCTTGTGCAGTCACCTCTTTGCTGCCTTCATTTTTCATTTTTGTGTTCTTATTATTTGGCATTTTTAAAAATCTTGGTTTGATTTGAAAGCAGCAGCCCCTGTTTGCTTTTTTTGCTGCAAGGCTTTTAATTAACCATTTCAGCTGTCACACCTGTATACACCGTACATTACACGTACGTTCTGTTATGGGCTTATTGATTTGGCAATAACTTTGTCATTGTTTAAGATAACAAAGTAATACATACACATTGTTTTCTAAGACAAACAAGGCCTTCTTTTGGTTATATTTTTCCTATGCAATTTTTATACCTTGACCAGCGTTAGTTAGTTTGCAAAAAAAACCAAACCTGTAGATAATGAAAGTATAACAGCATACACTGATCTGTATTACAGAGATGCAGTGATGTAATATTAGCTTTTGAGTTGTAGATGGCAGTATACTGCAATGTTAGTCTATAGTGGTTATTCAACATTGGTATGCAGGAAGTCTTATCTGTTATGTTTCATGTATAATGCTGTATTCCTATATACATGTATACAACGTTCTTTGAAGTCTGTGAAGGTTCTCATTCATCTAGGTCATGGTATATCTGTAAAAAAATAAGTCAAGGCAACTGGTTTTGCTAGTCCAGTTGCCTTGACTTATTTTTTTACAGATATGACGTTCTTCTAAGCAAGTAAAACTTAATGAAGCATTCCTCAAGATCTCAGTACTTCATCTAAACCCTTGGTTCTCAACTGGTGGATCGTGACCCCATGTTCAGTGGGTCACCGCATGCCTTCCACTTTTCTAGTTTCTAATATCCAGTTCTCATAAGGTAAGGAGACTGGGTGGATGTTAAAAAAAACATTAATAATTTTTTTGGAGTGTGTATATATGTGTGTGAGATTGTGGTTGTGTGTATCTGTCAGCTTTTTGGAGGGCTCATTCAGACTAGTACAGAGCGATAATTGAACAGTCCTGTGCCATTAACGCCCACTGTACCAAGCAATCGCACCTACTACGTGTTCTGGTGCGGGAGGTACGTTGCCATTCATCCCCACTTCCACAATTGCCCGCACTGGAACGTGTGGTACCACAATGCTGTGTATTCCATTGCAGTGCGACTTGGGTTGCGACTTAATGACCATGGACAAATATGGGTCCTGAGGTTACACAGGTTGAGAACCACTGATCTAAACACATAACCAACAGATAAACGCTATGCATTCTATTCTATAATGTGTCCTTCTTATGCTGACACTAAAATTACAAGTCTGGTACAAAGAATTCCAAAGTAGTTTAGAAATAAAATAATACCATTTTTTAAATTTCAATTTTGTGCAATTTTCTAATGCAACACAAAAAATTTACAAACAAAATGAACATAAAGGTTTAAATACCATTGGTTCCTATTGTAACCACTGTTCAACTTAAAATAGAACTAGAATCTCACAAAACAATGTTTCATTTTGTAGAGCACTGTAATTAAAAAAGAATTGCATTTTTTTGTTACAAAAATAAAGACTTCCCCATTATGTCTTCCTGTACTGTGCAAATCTTTGCTCATCTTGTACAGTCTTTGGATGAACTTCCTGTGGATTTGTGTGCATACCAGTAGAAGCTGAAGGTCACAGTTTGACTTTGGTGACTGGAATTGTGGAATTTGGGGATTTATTATAGCTTGGAACTGGATTCTTGTGTTAAAAAAAGTATAGGGACTTCTTATAAGGTAAAATATTTTTGGAAACTTATAGGCTAAGTGGCTATGTATTAGAAACTGATAAAACTTGTGGCAGCCATATCCAACGCAGAAGAAATACAGTGATTAAAAGGCAGAACAGAATGAACTATATAAATAAAAGTCGTTATACTGTTTCCTATATAAAAATAGATCTAATCTAAGAAATCTTTTTTTGTGTGTCAGGCTTAGTTCACACTAGTACCGCATCAGAACCGCAGGTGTTTGCGCACCTGCGGTGCGATGCGTTTTGCCGCGATGTTGCAGCGGTTTTACCGCAATTGATGCGTTTTTTTTTCATTTAGGGGGGCTTTTTTGGGGGGCTTAAAATGGGATTTCAGGTGCTTTCTGTTGTGTTCTGTGTGTGTTTGCATGCTTTTTTGATGCATTTTGATGCGTTCTGTTGTGATCCGATGCAGCTAAATCTGGCTGCATCTAAATGGACTTGTCTGGTGTGAACAGAACACCAGAATCCCATAGGAAAGCATTGTGCTGCATTTTTGATGCAGCTCAAAAACGGAACTGACTGCATCTAGTGTGAATGGGCCCTTAAATTCCTGTACGCTAAGTAACGTGTAAATATAAAACATGCAGACATGCAACCTAACAATGGGATAACAGTACTCCCCCTGAAAAATGCTTTCATTTTCCTTTCTCTCTGGAAGAGCAGTTTTAATTTGTGCCAGGATCAGCATCTACTTTTGAACCTAAGATGCTTGCCCAGAAAGTAGACAGTCATGTAAATTCATGTATCATGTGTGACAACAATGAGGTCCAGTGAACCCAAAACTAAGTAAGGAGGGGGGAGTCTCAGAATCCAGTCATATTCCATAAATCCTGATCTGATAAAAGTGGATTATTAACAAGCATCCACCCAAATGTATAAGAGAATTACAATAATATTAACACCAAACATCCCTAGGTACAGGAAGCAGATTAGACAGATTCTATCTCCTTAGGAGAATTGCTATCAAAACCATATCGTGTTGGATGTCTATAATGCCAGGATTTCATGTTATACAATCACATGTTAGTTGTCAGACTGTAAAACAGTGTCATCAGAAAATTTGGTTAGGAAACTGGCAAGGAGAGAGGGTCTGCTGAACTATCATAAAACATTTTGCCACCCCTCATTCCCCCATTCAGACCCGTTAGTCATGCCAACTCTGTAAATACCCTCCTTAAGAACCAGAAACATTGATTGGATCTGCAGCTTGAGAGCTCTCCATTTTTCATCAAAACTACACACAAATGCTAAGAATCTCTGAGCACTCGTGACCCTATTGTCTGTATTTTCTGTAAATATTTTTCTTGCATTTAAAGCTGCCATATTTTAAACCCACGTGACACCATGCACCATCATTTATATTCTTGCCACATAGACAGATTGTTTTACATCTGTCCCCTGCTAATATTCCCTACCTTGTGAGCCACTGGAAAGTTACAATGTTACAACAGCCCCTGTAAGGGATGATGACACTAGGTAGCTGGTTATTTTAGTCAATTAATAATAATCACAGATTGTAACATGACACATAGGCGTCTATTGGTAAACAATTTGCAGAGCCATTCATTCTGCGAATCCATGAGAACATTCGGTCTGTGCAAATAGAGGCAAAAACAAACACTCTTTGTATATTTTCTTTTTAGGTTACGTAATTGAATGTAATACTGCATTATGGCAACTAGATAGAGCCGATGAGCAATGGAAAGAAGTATGCATAAGTACATTATAAGAATAAAAAAAATATATACCAAAGTACATTCTTTTTTTGACTCTATTCGCACAGAGCGAATGTTCTCAGAGATTCATAGGGTTAATTGCTCTGCGAATTGTTTATAAATACTAGGGATGCTCCGATACCGATACAAGCATCGGTATCGGCGGTGATACCGAGTACTTGCATGAGTACTCGTACTCGTGCAAATACTCCGATACAAAAAACGAGTACCTGTGCCGCGTCCGCCATCTTCAAGGACCCGAAACCGCCGCACACAGGACCTCCATAGCGTCTTCAATGAAACAAGATGGCCGCAAACTCCTCCTCCAAGTCCTCAGTCATCTGCTCCATTCTGACCTCTTCTCCCGCTGATTGGCCGATTGGTAATATAGAAAAAAAGACATTGAATAATGAAATTAATATTTAGATCATGCCATTGCTAACTAAGGCTTGTATCCCCCTAGTGGGGGAAATAGATGAGCACATGTCCAGACTCCAGAACAGTGTATTATTGTATAGTGTGGCACAACTATATCCAATTCTGCATACCTGGCTCTACATTATAAAGTTCTTATAATATAAAGCCAGGTATGCAGAATTGGATATAGCTGTGCCACACTATACAGTGTTCTGTTTTCCCCACTATGGGGATGCAAGCCTTAGTTAGCAATGGCATGATAAATATTCATTTCATGTTTATTTCATGTTATTCATAATATTAAGAAACTGACCTAAAATCATGACAATGGTCTTTGTGTGACACAAACCACCAGCAATGAAAGAACTCTGAGCATTTTAAAAAACTCCCTTGCAGGTCAGTATATCTGCTTTTTTCCATCCCCTAGAGAAAAACGAGCACTTAACCCTTGCAATGCGTGGGGTAGCCCCACTGCATGGAAAGTTGTCAAAATTCCCGGATTTCTTCTTTAACCAGTTGCCGTTAACCGCTAGGCGTTTGCGTACCGCGGCACCAGCGGAGCAGCCGCCCCGACGGAGGGTGCCGCCCTAGGCAAACGCCTAGTTTGCCTCGCGGTAAATACGCCCCTGGCTATGATGTTTACCTAATAAAATTAAACTTGTAGGCATCTACAGCATTGCAGATTATAGGTATACCCTTTACTGAATCTCAAATAGGAGCTATTGATTATTTTCTTCAGAACACATTTGATTTATGTGCAAGTATTTAAATGGACTATTGCTTTCATTATAAATATATTTTCTTCATGGTATATAGTTATCTGTCAGCAGGTGGCATGAGAGTAATAGCAGTATGAGCCTTATTATCAGTCTCTGAATTTTAATCATTTGATCAGTGAAATACAGTCCTATAAAGCCCACTGACATATAAAAAGGGGTTGTCATACTAGTCTAGGTCATAGTAGTAAATAACAATAAAGAATCCTTTACAATGGTTTATAGTTTAGCTACACCTCCTTCTCTTTCTATAATGGAGAAACACGCTTGTCATATATTCTTAATTTTCCTACTTTACATGGAGGTTACCATATGCTAAATAAATGTTAGTGACTTCTAAATCCCTTTTCCTGAATGCAAAGTACTGTTTTTACCTGAACCCACATGCATTTGTTGGTGTTATGTTAAACAGAGGAATGCGCCAATGTAGGGAAATCAATTGACACGGGTGACCAACTCTGAGACATGAAAGAGTGTTGATGAGGTTTTACTTGGACATTCTGCATTTAATTAAACTGTCTATATCGTAATATGAAAAATTACATTTTACACAACAGTGGGTTTGTTGCTTACTAAACCCCATAAATTCTCTTCACAGCAAATGGTAATATACCTTTTTATCATGATGTAAACTTAACATTGCAGTATAATGTTGGTAAATTGTTGACATGTGCTTGAGATTACATAACATCCTGTGCAAAAACAGATTGGGATCCTAGTTATGGGGCACGCCCACATGCTGGCTACCTTGCCAAATGCTGGCATATTTGATGTGATTTTTCTTTCCAATAAAATATAATTAAAAGAAAATAGAACATCGCACACACTCCTTGTGCATTAAGGTCCAGTTCACACTGAGCGTTTTGTAGCACTTTTTCTGCCCTAAAAAAAACGCTCAAAAAATATGCCCCCCAAAAAATCTCATTCATTTCAATTGCGCTTTTCACATCTGAGCATTTTGTCGCAATCAGCACAACGCCTGACGCTGGAAAAAGTACATGAGCTTTTTCTTTGGCATACTACAGCTCATTTTGGCCACATAGACCTAATAGGAAGTGCTTGAAAACACTTGTTTGCTGTGTTTTTGCACGCATTTTACACGCATTTGCACACATTAACGTCATGAGCTACAATTTGCTCACAAAAACATTTTGTGCATAAAACTTGCAAAACGCACACAAAACATGCAACAAAAACATGCATGGAAACACACAAAAAAACTGTTGCCTAGGTGTAAGGTACGCCCGGCCCAAACCCGCTGTACTTCAATCACACGTGACTATACACAGTTCTGAATCGAGCGTGGTGTCACGTGGCAATACCACTCTCAGCCTCACCCTGCACAGAGATTTCCCAGCTCAGGGGACACAATCTCAGGCCAGCAGACTTGGATTGGTTAACTCCGCAGTTAACCCTTTACACACTAAACGTTTGCTGCCACCATGTGTTTTTTAACGGAAACACAGACCATGCCCAGCAAGTGCTGTGACAATGTAAAACACTAAAACAATGCCTATGATTCCACTGTCCTCTCAGGATTCACTATACAGTAGCGCTCTTCACAGAGGCAAGGATACTCTAAGTTCGTATTTAGAGCGTAGAGATACGCTTAACGATTTTTAAGACCGTCCTTTAATAAAAAAAACGTTGCAGAAAATATACAGAAAATGATATGAATAAAAAGAGGCAAAATATATATATACAACAGTAAAATAAAAAGGAATAAAAGGTGAATACTTGTCAGTCCTGGTTTTAGGAGTTCAGAGTTGTATAGCAAAAGAGAAGTCTGAAGGGCTCTTCTTCAAGCAAGCTTTCAGCAGATGATGTCCAGAGATTAAAGGGGAACTCTTCTGCCATGTTAAGACTTCTTGATGTTACTGGTGTTCCTTTCCTGATGTTTTAAAACAAAAGCCTATCTAATAGTTGCCTTGACAGCATATTTTATTAGCCCTTTAGGGGGGTGTCATGGAGCCGGCCCCTAGGGCAGGGCTGGGGAGGGAAAGCAGGAGGATGAACCTTTATTTTACACTATCACCAGCCAATTCCAAATTATGAAATGTAGCTGATATTGTAACTCAGGTTTATGACTTTTGGGTGAATGTGGGGTCACCTGGGTCATTACCTCTACCAGACCTGCTTGTGTTTATTTTATCTTGTCCACTGGTAATAGATGAGTGCCTGGTGACATGCCTTTAATTAGGGGCAGCTATAAAAGGCTTAGAGGGCTATTTGGGACTCACTTGTGCTTGGGGGCACTAAAGATCATAGACCAGATAAGTAGATCTCTGTTCTGTGGAATGTGGAAGGCCTGGCAAATGACTAAATGAAGGCCTACATTTGCTCTGAACTGGGGGATAAGAGAATGCTATTTTTAATATTCAGACTCAAACCCCACTATTGTCACAGGTGTGAACCCTGTCTTAGTGTGACATGTTGAAGGAAGTAACAGAAGATGATAATTCAGCTCACAAAGGTTCCGTTAGGAACATGCCTCCTCATGCATCATGGATGCCAAGGGTAATACAATCAGGTAGGTAGTGTTCAAAAATGATATCGATCCCAGAATATAAAGCCTTATCACAGGAGGCTAGATAAAGGGCAGATCCTGAAACGTTTTGACTAGCAACCAAGGACCCAAAAGTGGACACTGTGCACCATCCAGCAGCTGCACAGATGCCACTGTTTCCCATCTCCAGCCGGTCTCTCGCAGCTAGATCTCCTGCTAGGTTTTTTCCTGAGATTTTTAACCATTAAAGTTTTTTCTCTTTTAACGCTCTTTAAGCCCGCCTGTGCTTATGTCTATACAGTTATGATTACCTTGCTTGGTTCCATATGATGATGTGACAAGGCTCTACATTCCGGGATCCTTATCAGTATTGAAGATCCATCAACCTGTTGAAAATCTGATTGTTGTAACCCTAGGGAACCATGATAGGCATGTCTTTAGACATAGTTTGATTAACCGTAATTGTTTTGGGGAGTGTACCCTGTGGGTATGCCCCTGGATTGTATCTAGGAAGTAGTCCCTTATTTCTTTAACCACTTGAGAAAGAGCAAGTTGCCTGAAGCATTGTACTGTATTTGTGAGTGGTGCTATACTCAATAAAATGGGATAATCCTGGAAACTGATAAGTCCCCCGGGACTTTTTGCCTTTTAAATGTTACTTCCATATTACCCAAAAAGGAAGAACATTAATAAATAGTATGGGATAGACCTATATTGTTCTCATGTGGCATAGAGAATAACCATCTTGTTTTACTGGACTGTAACATAAGGAAAGATGGTTTATAGTCCACAGAGATAGCTGGGAACAATGTAACTGGAATTTCTGGAATGGCCACCAGGTATTTTTTTGCACTAATCAGATATAAAAACACTTTCAATTCTATATTTAACAGACTAAAATGGAGAAAAAAGAGAACTTCATTGTTAGGGTTCACATATACTTAACATAACTTGATTTCTAACTGGCCCCCCTCTGCATGTTAACAATACCTGCATGTATTTCTTTAGATTAGAGAGGGGCAAAGGAAACAGAATACAAGATATTCTGTGAAGAGCTGTGGGTCTAATACATTGAAGGGATCTTGTCATGCATCCACCCCTTCTCTCCCCTTGTCCACTCACAGAATGCTTTGTATTCTGTTCACAGAATACAAGGCATTCTGTGAATGGACAAGAGCCGTGGGTTTCATACATTGTATGGATCTTGTCATGTATCCACCCCTTCTCTCCCCTTGTCCACTCAAAGAATGCTTTGTGAGATACAAGGCATCCTATGATAGGACAAGGGCAGACGAAAGACAGAGTAAATGACAGAATCCCTGTATGAGTAATGTAATGTATGAGTCGCAGCTGTCAATAATGAATTGTACAGTAAATAGAACAGAGCTGAGAATTTAACACACCTCACAAGAGGTAACTGTTTTTTTCCCTTATGAATTTGTATAAATTTCTATGGCTGGAGTTCTAATTCCAGTATCCCCAGCTCCTCTCACAGCCTAGTTGTGGACCTTTAAGTTGAGACTGGTTATTGACTAAGCAGCACTCTTCTTCTGGTTCCTTCTCTCGGCAGGAGGCCTGAGAAGCATGAACTGACCTCTCTGAAGCTACACCCTCCATAGGCAGCAGGCCTGGGAGGCTAGGACCTCTGGGTTCACATCCTTCCCAGGCAGCAGGCCTGGGAGGCTAGGACCTCTGGGCTCAAATCCTTCCCAGGCAGAAAGACTAGGAGGCAAAACTGGACCCTTCACACTCCTATCCTCTCCTAGGAGGAAAGGACCCTTCTAAAAGGTCTCCCCAAATATATGCGAGTATAAGTGAAAAATTATCCGCACTCTGGCTATAGAATTTATTTTAATCAACTTTTAGAAAAGACAAATACATAATTTTTCGACATAATCTCCTTGCTTTTCAATACACTTTGTCCATCTGTCAACAAGCTGCACAGCAGTGACTGGGGAGACAGTAGGTTTGAATGGAAAGCACTGATAAAACAGTGCGGCCAACAGAAGTTTGTAATATAATCGGTGTGCGGATAACTTTTGACTCACCTTCGTATTGCCTTCCTCAACCAACATCACTAGCATAAATCTCTCAATGATTGGCCAGAGTGGAAGGCCTGCCTTCTTGTTTGTAACAGTGGTGATGGAATAAAGCTTTAAATACAATGATTTTCTTACTTAATTGGGATATCCAAACACAAAACTGAGCTGATAAATGTTGCATTAGGTCAGAGTAGAAATGAAAGGCACTTGATGAGCAAAACACTCTGATCTTACTAAACAGTGCACCGTTATCATGAGCTCACCTTAGAGTTTGGACATCACAGTTGCAATATATTAAAAGTATTGAAAGTTTAGCACCCTTTTAACAGGAGTGCTATTAAATTTAGCTATTGTCAGATAGTATTCAGTCTGATGCTCATCTATAGTGCATACTCATTTGGTTTCTCCTGAGCAATCTGTGGTTGTTTGCATCTGCCTGCTGCTGGGTATGTCCTTGCCACAGAGCATAGCAACCAATAGGGGACTGTTTTGAGTGTCTATGTCTCCCTGGCCAATCACTGGAAGGTTCAGGTCAGTGGCGCATGCTGGGAGAGGACATAAATACTTGGGGTGGACCATGTGAGCTCTCTCTTCCTCCCCCAGGCCCAGCTTGGGGGGAGGCTGCTGCTGACTGACTGAACTGGCTAGGCCTGAAGCCCGGGCACTAGCCATATACTGACACTGAGGTCTGAGTCTGGAGGCTCAGTGGTCAGCTGCTGATACTGAAGATGAACATGACTGATGAGTTCTGAAGTACTGCTTTGCCAGGCTTTATTTACACAGATTGCCATGTCTGGCTTAAAGGTCCTAGCCTGTGAATGGCCGCAATTACTGTGTTCTACTGGAGTCTACACCAGCTTGGATGTTTCTAGCCCTAAACCTCTCTCCTTGAATTTCAGCAATAAAGATTCTCAGCATTTATCTCCAGTCTGGACTTTGATTTGTCAGTCACTATAGAGGGTGGTAAGTGCTATTGGGGCAGCCAGGTTGCTTAAAATCCCTAGACAGGCTAGGGAGGACTCCTTAGGGAGTCCAGCGGCTCCTTAGGGAGTGAGCGGTACATAAGCAGCCGGTCTGTGATGCATGTTGTAAAAGTAGCACTCATTTCAGAAAAAACCTGCATACACAATAACTTCTGTACATTATAAAATTCTTGCTTTTTTATTAATAATGTATTAAATTAGTATAAATATTCATAAAAATATTAATATTTTAATAATTTCCTTCCTAGAATTGCCTTTAGCCACTGTGTCTTTGAGCTGCACCTCTGGGTAAAGCTACAAGTGTCACTTCTGTAGGTATCAAGTGTTGATCTCATCTACTACAGCTTAACAGCAACATATGCAGAATAAGCGAATGGAACACATTTCCTTTCCCATACTAAGCAAGTCAAGGATGCTGCATATTGCTTGGCATTTTAAAGAGCCTCTTGTCTTTATGTTGCTTCAATAAAATAGTAAAATAAATGGTTATTTGATAGTATACCTCTTTGCTAAACCTCCATTTGTGACAGGTAGGTAGCTGCAGCCAGTAGGTAAGATAACCATAACAGAGATATCCAAAAGTTGCTTTATTACAGATCAAGGAAAGGACATAGTTACATAGTTACATAGTATTTGAGGTTGAATAAAGACA
Source organism: Nanorana parkeri (assembly GCF_000935625.1). NCBI lineage: Eukaryota > Metazoa > Chordata > Amphibia > Anura > Dicroglossidae > Nanorana > Nanorana parkeri. The sequence continues at coordinate 14,832 of NW_017307404.1, read as the reverse complement.
TAGGTCCATCAAGTCCAACCTATTGTGTGTGTGCATTTATGAGTTGATGTGTGCGTGTATGAGTCCATGCGTGATTTTTCTGTTAGCTATACCTGTACCCCTGAATGTTCTGGTCACCCAGGAACTTGTCCAGTAGTCTCTTGAATGATTCCACGCTCTTAGCTGAAATCGCTTCCTGTGGCAGCGAGTTCCAGACCTTAACCGCTCTAACTGTGAAGAACCCCTTGCGCCCTGTGTGTTGAAATTTTTTTTCCACCAATTTTAGGTTGTGCCCTCTGGTTTTTGTTACAGAGCTGACCGTAAACAGTTTGTTACTAAGGTTGTTATTTCCTGTTAAATTATGTGTTTTATCCTGTACATTAAACCCGTCTGTTTCCTTGGTGAATACCGACGAGAAGAAAGTATTTAGCGCCTCGGCCCTCTCCCTGTCGCTTGTGAGTAGTGAACCATTTATGTCCTTTATTTGGCCTATCTGTTCCTTTCTCCCCTTTTTACTGTTTATGTACTGAAAAACATTTTTGGGGTTCTTTTTACTAACTTCGGCGATATATTTTTCACATTCAGCTTTGGCTGACCGCACTGCCAGTTTACACATTTTATTAAAATCTTTGTAGTTTAGGAATGACGATACTGTCCCCTCCATTTTATACTTAGTAAATGCTAGTTTTTTGTCCTTAATGTGTTTCTTTACCGATTTACTTAGCCATATTGGCTTTGTTTTCGATCTTTTACATTTGTTCCCAAGCGGTATACATTTACTACTTTTACTATGTCTACTATGTCGACTCTGTTGACTGGAGTGAGCTCACTATCTAATCCTCAGTTTTTTCCTTCTATGTTATCTGTCAGGGTACGTTGTTTGGTGTTTGTTTTTAATTTTATTTTGCCCTCCCCCCCATTATCTAGTTTAAAAGCTCCTCCAGTCTTTTAACCATTTCCACCCCCAGAAATGCTGCACCTTCCCCATGTGACTACACAAGGGGGTGGTAAAATGTGACACTTGCATCTGCTTTCTGCTTCTTATTAAGCCTCAGTATCTACAAATGAAGCTGTGTACCCCCAGTGTTGTGTCACTTACCCCTAGAGATATGCATACCACACGTTGATAACCTCAGGGAATGGCAGTACCCAAACAATGCATCCTTACCTAAGCTAAAACCAGTGAAGCATTTAATGGATGCTGTGGAAGTGCTGATGCTTGCAAGCCCTAATGGTTCAGTAGCTGATAGTAAACCAGGCATGAATTAAAGTTGGCACAATCACAAACTGCTATTCCAGGACAGTTTTGACATAACAAATTAAACAGCATCCCAACAGTAAAATAATTTGATTTTGTGACAATGGCCTTTGATTGGATATTTTAATGATAATGTCTTGTTATTGTGTTTGTATGTCCTTATAATTTCCTATTTATTTTTTTAACTAATGTTTATACATTATTTACATATTAAAATATACCTAGAACACAGGAATAACAACATCTTGATCTTGTGATTTAGTGCTCATCCCACTGAGCACAGCATTCAAGATTTAGTGGAGCTGTCCAAGTGCCTGGCTTGTATTGGATTTAGTTGAGTCACAATCTAATCTGGAGAATTGAATACAAAAGATAATTTATTTCATGTGCTGCACTGCCTTTGTGGATAACATTAAACACAAGGTTCCTGGGCTTCCTTTGCTCCTCTTTGAAGAATACAAGGATCAAAACCTAAAATTCTTACACAAGAACCTTGCTTCATTCAGTCTGCACATTAGACCATCACACACACTTGACCTGAATACTAAATACTCTTGTTTTATCCTAAACATTTCCCCCCCAAAAATGAGTATACTGCTGGGTAGATATATCATGCAGCCTTTTCCATAAAAAGTCCTAGATATACTGAGACAGCTTTGAGTATTTGTCCCTTTAAGTTTCTGTAATGGAAATGTTCATTAAAATATATTTACATCCTAACAATCAACTTCAGGTCTGTTAAATTTACAATTGAAAGCGTTTTGGTATATCTGTTTGATAAGTGCAAAAAATACTTGTTTGTAGTGCCAAAAATTCAGTGCTTTCTGTAACAATAACGAGGTCCTGGCACCCCCAAAACTACATCAGGAAACCCCACTGCACACTTATTCTGCTGAAATTTGCCATTTTGGAACCCAATTAGACCAGCCTACAGATTAAACTATTTTGCAGATAGTCTGTAAACTTCACAATGGCTTCAATTCAACCTTGCCATTGCCATTAACAAGGTTGCAATAACATTCATTAAAAGAACTCCGATAAACAGAGTTCATATCATATCACTGATAACTCTCAACATATTACATTTTTGCTCTTGGGTTTAGATTAAGTTCTTGTTACACATTCATTAGTGCTGTTTTCTAAATCAGTTTAGGATAGATGTTATAATGGGGAATGTGGTTCACCAAGCAATATTTACATAGTTACATAGTATTTGAGGTTGAAAAAAGACACAGGTCCATCAAATTCAACCTTTGTGTGTGTGTTGTGTGTGCTTGTGTATGAGTCCCTGTGTGATCTAGTATTTAAGAGTCCTTGTACCCCTGTATGTTGCTGTCTCTTAAGGTGGCCATACACCTGCCGATCATTGTACGATAATCGCAGGAAATCCCCCGATCGTACGATAATCGGCAGGTGTGTGGAAGGTGTGCGACCGTTTCTACTGTAGGGTCGCACGTCTTTTGTCTTACGAGCATGGGCCCGTTCAGCATTGCAGTCATCGGAAGCTCTCCCCTCAGCGGGGCGGGCTTGTGATGATCGCAAGTACGATCTGCCTGTCCAAGATGGGCAGATCGTACGTTTTTTAAATTACCTTACAACCATCACAAGACGAAAGTGGTGGCCTCTAGTCCTTGCTAGGAAGTTTACAGTAAAAGGTTTAGTGCCAATGTTGTTCATGATTTGCTTCAAAAGCTAAAGCTAAGAAGCAAACACAGAAATTATTTTAAAATTTTGGCAGCTGTTTTATCTCTGAGGGCCAGTACACAGAAAAAAGAATAGTTGCCAGCATTTTAAAATAATGTCTGCCATCCAAAGTTCACTCCTCCAATTTAACTTTGCCCTTTAAATTAGTAAGATAAAAAAAGCAACTACAGGTGGTAGTTATGGTTGATGTTTAAAAACAGAAATTGAAATAGAATGTGATTGTTCAGAGGCCACTCACTGAACCTTATAACTCTCCTGGAAGCTGTGTAATTGCTATCCCTGAACCTTGAAGCACATCTCACACTGCAGTACCTACCTCAAGCACGAAAAGTGATCTGGCTGCTTTTGTTCTATGCCCTAATTATTTTATATTGTAGTTTGATTCTTCAGTGAGCACAGTTGTGCAATGATGATGGATGTAAAACCAATAGATTTCCTAACATTACATAAATGTAATTATTTACAGAGTGCAGTTAAAACAACAGATCAAAGCCCTCTGTACACCTATATAACTTCTGATATTAGGGTCCATACCTAAGGACATGTAGTTTATTAATATAATAAAGGAAGAATTGTTGTTTTTGTTTTTTTTTTAGAATTTATGATGCATTTTCCACATATATTTTAATCCAGAAACAGAGTAGAAAAGTAAGTTAGCTATATTAGCCATTTATAATCCTAGCAAGAGTGACCATTCCAGGCATTGCAGGAATATCCAACCATCTATTCCATAATTGTTCAAACTTTTCAGAATTTTCAGAGGAACTGCAATGTGCATATATTTCTCCAATCTGAGTATTGTATTAATAATATGATGCTTTCCACTCTCATATTCTTGGAAGGTCTGAAAATCTATCTATCTATCTATCTATCTATCTATCTATCTATCTATCTATCTATCTATCTATCTATCTATCTATCTATCTATCTGTGAGTTGCAAACGTCTTCCAGTGTTTAAATTTGGGTGTGCATCACCAGCAGGTACCACTCTGCTGTATTATTCTAATAAGTGAGGCACTCTTTACAAGCGTTTACATTCGTTATCTCTTTTAATCCTTTGAAATCAGTACAACCGACAGTTTCGGATGTCCCCGTCCTTCATCATGTTCAGGGTAAATCACAGAACTGCACAGCAGGTTTAAATACAGCTTAATTAACACATCAATATTGAAATCAGTACAAAAATCAATACAATTGAAACCCCCCATCTCGTTAAATGCATCTGTACAGCATATGGCCTCATGCACGCTACATGGAAAAAACATGAGCTCAGGTGCGATTGGAGGTCATTTTTCATTTCTCTTTCTTTAATTCCAATAAAATAAGTATAGAGATCATCTAACTGGACATTAGGATAAATTAAATAAGTTACTTGTTAAAAGAAGAAATGGACAGCAAATTAGATGTTCTAATTGTCCAGTGATCCCCCTTCAAATTTGAATCTATTGAAAAGATAAGCATGTTGGCTGGCCAGCAGCAGTGTACTAGAATATAAAATAGTAATTATAAACAAGACCATTTTTAGGGTAGTCAATCTCAAAGACTGCAGGCACATTCAAACGAGGCGGTGTTTAACCTCAAACTAGAAACATGAACAAGGTCATTTTGTTTAGGCACTCAAGTCTGCAGGCATCTCCACATGATGCTGTGTTGGACCTCAAAAGTAATTCCAAGCAAGCTTAAAGTGACACTAAACTCAGGAGTTAAAGTGACATTAAACCCTCAGATTTTTTAACATAAAACAATACTGTAATTTGTGCTTTACTGTAATCCATGGTTGTTTCCCTTCTCTTTGCTGCGCTTCCTTTTAAATCCTTATATCTTCTCATGCTGGGCAGAACTTCTGTTTTGCAGCAGACTGCCTTGTCTCTGAAATGGATACATGGGGGTTGATTTACTAACCTTATAAACACGCCACGAACAAGTATACACTTCTGTAGTGTGTTCCCTCCCAGCATGATCTATTGGTGGAATCTAGACACCTTTTGTAGTGTGTACACACCCAGCAGGTGTGTTGTGCAAAGCCCTGCATGAATTGCAAGGTGATGTTGTGTAAATTAGCTCTATGTTGTGTTGCTTGCGTTGATGAATGCAGGAATGTAAATGCATGAGCTAACCATTTTTGTCTAAACTGTGAAGCAGCATTATATATGCATCATGTGCATGATTTTTCCATATATGGCATTAGTGGAAATATGCTTTTAGGGACTTTTTGGTTGATAAATACGTTTTGCTGTGTAAAAATCACACGCACCTGGTGCGTGCGTGTGTTTAGGTTAGTAAATCACCCCCTTGGTGTCTGTGTGCAGGTTCACAACCTGAGCCAGCACTACAGGAAGAGGCACTCAGCTGCAAAGGGAAGTTCTCCCCCAGCATGAGAAGAGAGAAAGATTTAAAAGCAAGAGCAGCAAAGAAAAGGGAAACTACCATGGATTACAGTAAGGCACAGATTAAGGTATTGGTTTATGTTAAAAAATCTGAGGGTTTAATGTCACTTTAAATCTTAAAAATGCATTTAATTACCCTATTACCAAAACTGTATCTTATTTGTGTATCACTCGGCTGTAGATCCTTCAAATCATCTCTGAATTGGTGCTGAGACTGTCCTTCCTTCTGGAGGATGTCTACGTTTGTTCCCTATGGTCCCTGTGTGTTTTGTAAAGTAGCCATCACTCCAAGCTTACTCCTGTGATGGACTACAATTTCACGTTTAGTTTACTAACTTGCATTGTGATTGTAGTCTTGGAGCGGAGCTTGGAGCGGTGGCTACTTTACAACACACACAGGAACCAAGGGGGAATAAAAGTAGCCACACTTCAGAAGTAAGGACAGTGTCAGCACCAATTCAGAGATGATTTGAGGATCTACAGCTGAGTGATGCACAAAAAAGCTACATTTGTGTTAATAGTTATGGTACATACATGCATTTTTAAGATTTAACTCCTGAGTTTAGTGTCAATTAATGTAGCTATGTTTTACTTTTAGGGGAACCACCGGCATACACATCCAGTAAGATGATATCTCTGCTGATTTGGTATTTACCTACATAGCTTCTGCAGAGTTCTTCTATTCACAGTTATGAATATAATACAGATATAGTGAAGCAAAAGTGTACTGAGAGCATGCAGAGTATCTTCAGTGTACAGTATATCTGATGAAGCATCCTTGAAGTGGATGACAATAAGAATATATAAAGCATGTTTTTATGGCCATTGTCACAATGACTTCATATTCAAAAATTCCATAAATGAATCTCATTCCTCACTAATCATCATTCCATAAAGAGAAAATACAGTACATACGATACTAACATGTGCACATACATAATCAGTATGTACACCTGTAAAACCAAATTGTATTCTTAGATGTTAGAATGCTTGTGTTTCCTACAAATATCAATTTGCCTATTTCTTGTAAACACTACTGGATTAAAGATGTTAAATGAAATGGAAAAAGCCATTCAGCTCAGCAATTATGTTTTAGGTCTGCCCTAACCCAGTGTGGCTTTGTACTGCTTGTATCTTAACATGGCATTGCCTACAGATTAGCTTGTAGGAGAGTTAGATGTCACAGTTTCAATTTTAAAATTACTGTAATAATATAAATATATCAACCCGATTTTATTGTTTTTTTAAACTCTTCCAGTCTTCAACAAGGTGATCCAAATAAAACTAATGCTGCAATTTTCTATCAGGCACACTCTGTTATTAACTCTTACCTTGACATTTCATGGCCGACTCCCTAATGTACAGCTTTGAAGATAGTTTTTAAATACATATATTTTTGAAAGCCAGTATTTACATTGAACTAAGCACATGCTTCACACTCCCCCTATTTGACAGTGCTTGGATCTGGGGTATATGCAGCGGCACACTGGTCTGCAGGGGGACAGGTGAATTCTCCTGGTGGGCCTTGAGTATGTGGCTGAAAATCTTGTGGAAAGTACCTAAGTAAGATCTGTCACTTTTAGCAGAAAATGTACTTGTCATTTGCTGTCAATGTTATGCCTGCTTCTCTGTGGCAATCAGTCCACCCCAGGGGCCCCAGCTACATCAATTCCATCTATTCTAAAGTGCATTGGCCCTCTGATAGTCACCAACTTGATTGAAGGCTGCCACCTGGCTGCAACCCACTCTCATCCTTTGTTGCTAGACAGCAACATCAGAAGCTTGGACTTATGTTAAAGCTTGAGCTCCTCCCATCAGCACCCTTCGCAGCACCAATGAAAAGCAGTCCACACGGGCGTGCCCTGGGAGCTGCAGCAGACTGTTTTCTGAACTGGCTGACTGTGTGGGTCAGGTTCCAGGAAAGAAAAGACACATGGCAGTGGGCCACAAGGCCACCTCCTTCAGCAAGCACAACTGCCCCATTCCTGATTACATGACAAAGTCAACCTACACCAAGCAAGATGTAAACAGTGATTTCCTCCAGAAACATTTCTGATGCCATCTCCAGGTCAACATTTGCAAATCAAGATGTAACGCAGAGATGTCCTTCAGTTCCAAAGTGAACAACGTGGATCCTTTGTTAAAACAGGTAAGCATAAACATTTTTACTTGAAGGAAGTCAGAAGTTAACCACACCTTTAAGCATAATGTTACAAATTTCACTTTCTTTGTTTTCTTACAGGCTGATCCCCTGAACCCAAGTGACATAAGTAGGGCAACAGGTGGCAAGCTGAACACAACACGGGCAAAATTCCTTTGTGATCTGACAGTCTAGAGGCCTAGTCTCAGGTACAATCCTAACATTTCCAAACACTTGCTGATACGCGTGTACACAGTTTTGCAGAGACATTTCAATGAAAAAATATTTTTTTGTGTTGCCAATAGGTTGCGCTCACAGGTTCTCTAAATTAAAGTCTTCCACAATTCGGAAAAGTGAAAAGGTGCACCAAAAAAATAAAAAAATAAAACTGATTCATAAAAAAAAACCATACATACTGTCAAAAAGGGACTATCTGTAGCAGGATTAGGTCCTTGTCAGCATAAATATGCTTGCAAAAACAGCAGGTGACGAAACAGACATGTTTACAGCAAACTATGGGTGGTGACACAAGGAAACTTAAGAGTGTGACCCATTCTAAATGTAATGAACCTAGTACTTGTGTTCAGATATAACTCAAAAACTATAGAAAAGTTTAACTTGTGTGCAGGCATGGCTTCTTCAAGCAATGAACCTGAGAATCTGTAATGTCCTGTTGAGTTACACCTTCCACACTCGCTGAGTCTTTAAATTGTTCTCGTTATGAGTTATGCACATATGCTTATTCTGTTAATTCATGAGCAGATAAGCCTTTGCATTCTGTAACTTCAGAATATGTTAACACACACTCAAATAGGCTTTCTCTATCTGCAGAATCATGTTCCACATGTTACAATACGTCTTCAACATCTAACTGTAAGCTATTTGTGGCACCCAGATCCTTCCTCTAGTACAAATTATACTTTATTAAAGCGCACCCTATCCAGCCATCATCAGACTTATACAATGTGTTACCTTTGCAAGGGCATGAAGTCTACTTTTGCCCTGTGCCTGGTGTTTGTGCAATTCAAAGAAAATGTGTAGATACACAAAAATTGTTTTGCTTAATTTGTATGACTTTTAGTACAGGTGAAATCCTTTCAAAACTGGTTCAAAAGTTAAAATGTACATGTATATACATGTATCAGGGAACATTAAGGATGGGCACAATATCTATCAAATGCATATCTGTCTTCAGAAAACAGCACAGATATTAAACTCTGATTAATGTTAACCTGAGAAATAGGCAGAAGCTATGTCAAAAACTTGAGATTGTGAAGAGGCTAATTAATATCATAATGTTCATTGTTAAACTAGGCCTTGCTTACATAGGGGAGATTTAATTTGCTCATATTTTATGTAACCCTGATACAATCTTAGTTATTTTCCTGGAGCTTGTTTGTCTTCTTAGTAAATATAATAGCAGAGGCATGTAGAAGACGTTAGAGCCCCTAGTACTATCACCCTCAGCAGAGGGGTGATAGTACTATGGGCTCATCACCCCAGTAGCACATCACCACAATTGTAGAGGAAGAGGTGGTCTGGTAACATTGTTAAGCAAAACTTCAGTCAATCACTTGATCACCATCAAGATGAGGAAACAACATAAAAGCCAGGATGTTAGCGGAGTTGTTAATTTCAGTGTTGAGATGGACAATACACAGGCTATTTCAGTGAAAGGACAATGCAGCATCATTCTGCGACATGTCATAGAGGGGACAGTGCAGGAGAGGATTTCCTATTTAAACAATGTTAGTAGCTGGAGAAAGACTGATATTCTGAAAGAGCAGTTCAAACTGTTCTCCTTGAGCATATTTAATGTTATTAGCTGTTATCGATCGTGCGTCCAGGGATAATGATTGATTCCAAACCGCATTTAATTGTATCACATTAGATTACATGGGTGTGTCGACATTCAAATGCATCAACTGTCCCCCAATCATTAACTTGAATGGGTAATAGCTGCCGCTTGTAAATGGCAGATTAGGAATTCCTGCTGCAGGAAATCGCAAGTTCCTGACACAGGAATCCCTAATCGCATGTAAAATGTAGGCGTGAATAGGACCTAATAGCTGTATATCTGCATTATGAGATTATCTAGGGCACTCCTGTCTCTGACTGTTAGTTTCACAAGATTTGAACTGACTTTTTATGATGTCACTACTGTGCTGATTATTGTTCTCCCTGCTGGAGAGGATGGTGTGCCTGAGAACGTACAATGCAGCATTTTCCTCCTTCTGCCTCATCTATTCTGTGGGTTCGTGCTTTCTCCACCATTCTTGATGCTTCTTGAATATCAACTTAGCAGTCTTCAGATCACCAGTCATTAGGGGGAGAGCTCGGACACAAGGAAGCAAATCCCTGCTTCTCTTCCAAGATGGCCGTCTTCTCACAGAGACACAGTACAGAACTTTGGATGGTAAGGGAGCAAGGGGGAAAATATCAGCTGCAGAGAGACAATAGCCAATCCTGGTGATTAGTCTTTTGCCTTCTGCTTGCTTTCTACAGCTTCCAAAGTACAGGTGCCTTAAGTGGCTTAGTTAGAGAGGGCAGCACCAAGTCTACAAATTTACAAAATGACAATATTGCTTATTTTGTTTTATGTTATGTCCACCTCTGAACATTTATGGTAAACTCAGCAAAATATTTGTAGGGCTTAAAGGTGTGCAGAGGATGTGCAGAGGCAGTGGCGGACCTAAGGTACAAAGGGCCCTGGTGCAAGATTTCCCCCCCCACACAAAAATATCGGCCGAAAAATGGCATTATTGCTCTCACTGCGACGTTCGAGGCGATATGTAACATGTGCAGCACAATTGTCGTTTTTCGCACGTAGGTGCTCCGACGCGTGTGTATCTGGGGGCGGGGGACTTAAACATTTTTTTTCAATTTTTTTTATGTTACTTTAATTTTTAAACCCTTTTTTTTTTTTTTTTACACTAACCCTATTGGTATTACATAGGGGACTAACAAGCACCCTGTGTAATAGCAGATAGGGTGTGACAGGACCTCTTTATGGAGGCATCAGGGGTCTTTTAGACCCCTAATGTCACCTAGAGACCCCAAACAAGCTGAGGAAGCCGAGATCTGCTTTCCCAGCTTCTTGTCCTGGCTCTGAGAGCCGGAGACTGTGTACAGTGACACCGGAAATGATGTAATACACAGCACTTCCGTGTCCAGTGATCTGAGGAGAGATCAGCGGCTGGAAGCAGCTGAATCTCTCTCTGATCATTGCGGGGAGACCCACCGAACCAGTGGCCGCTGCGGGGGGTACCACACGGTACAAACGATCCGGCGGCTGTTCAGACACCAGATCGATTGTAAGTTACACAGCAATCGCCTGCTGTTAAAAGCTGTACCAAGAGCACGGCTGCCAGAGCAGCCGTGTTCTTGTTTTACCCACTTCTGCAGGCCGCCGTCTATAGACGTACTGCGGCCCGGAAGTGGTTAAAGTGACATTAAAGTCAATTTTTTCCCCCTCCCCCCAATGTAAATGCCAGCACTTACCTTAACTGATGTCTCCTAATCCGATCTTCTTCTTTCCTGATGTTTTCATCTGTCCCTCCAGCGGTGCGGTGGGTCTCCGATCCAGCGCTGACTCCTCTGTCCTTGCTGGCACTTCCTGTCCCACGGTGTCTGCATGCGGGTGCACGCGTCCATAGACTTACCTTGACTTACGCGTCCATAGACTTACCTTGTGTCTCTCCTCGTCTCCCGGCCGAAAATCCGAACTGCGCATGCGCCCGCCCGCCCCAAGATGCTTTGCGGCCGCCTGAGCAGTTTCGGATTTTCAGACGGGAGCGCGTGGTAAAGACGGGGTAAGTTTAAGCCGCTGTTAAAGCGTTTTTTTTCCCCCAACTTTTTGCATATATCTACGGCTTGCTACCCTTATATATATGCTTTATATATCTGCGGGCGGCCCTCTACAGTGCCTGTTTAGGTGGCCGCTTCTGCCTGATCGCGGGGGCCTCCAGAGGACCCTCTTCAGGAGCGAGCGGTGGTGGATTAGAGAGCCGGGGCTGATGCGGGCGGGCGGGCTGACCGGGAGCTACGGTGACGGACCCCCCTCACTACGCCACCGGCCATGAGTGTCAGAGAAGAGACTGGGGGCCCGTCGGCTGCTGGATACGGAGTTATCCAGCGGCCAGCAACTAACTGTGCTGGCCCCCCCCAGGCTGAGGCCCCGGTGCTCCAGTAGTTCCGCCACTGTTCAGAGGAGTCAAAAGATTCTTAATAGTCCAAGACAAAAAAATAATATAGAAAAGCTTATCTGCAAGCCTATTCATGATTGTATCATGTGATTAAACTGGCGAAGCAGGAAAATATTCTTTGTTAGAGGTGTATCTAGTTGAGAAGGTAAGGAATAATTCACCAAGCAAAGACGGCTAGCCAGCTTTGGTGAAAAAAGTGATACATATCAAATACTTAATACATTGCAGTAAGCTAAAGACCTTGATAAAAATAACTCAGAATAACTCGTGACAATCAGTCAAAGACTATCTCTTATGTATGTGGCATGGGTTACTGTACTTTGAAGACTTTGCACTTGTCCAATTCAAAAAAACCTGCTGGTGTATTGCCGATTTTACGTTGTAAAGTTGGCTTCTTATTGGTCTGCTACATTCCTATCAATCTGTTTTATTAAGGTCAACCTGAATGAACAACTGCCATAAATATGCAGGACCAAGAGAGCAGAACAGTTGTTATAAATGAACAGACTAACGCCATTCCATTGTGTAGCCAGTTCCATTAATGTTTTAGCTTTTGAGTATATGAAAGAGATTTACACACGTAAATTATTAATCAGCATTTACAGCAAGTCGGCCTAAAAAAATGTTTTAATAATTCATGTTTAGGAAAGAGAACTTCTCTCCTACATAGTACTGGAGTGATCCTTGTGAGTTTAAACTGTATTTGACTATGGAAATCGTATTCTTATCAAGCATCTCCTGTACTCAACACATGTACAGCATGCTCCATACACGTGATGTGGCCAATCCGAGACGTATCGAACACGTGAATGTTTGGAAAGTTATATACTCAGCTACAAGATGCTCTTCCCTCTCTGGAAGCCAAAGTTTCTGATGATCCCAGAGGTATAGTGGTCTTCTTTTATAGTGCTGCTTATATAATCAGATCTATTTTAAAACCATCAAAAGAAAACAATCTGGTGTTTGCTGAAGGAAAAAGGGATAAGACTCTTCTATCCACTGATTTGATGGCATTCAATGTGTGAAAAGTCTTAATATTAGACCTTGTCTATGCACCCCATATGTTTCAATGAATAAATGAAACATAAATGTAAAAATTTGTGTACATAAAAGACAATCTAATCTAATCTTGTTTCATCCTGACAATTTACTTGTGTGTTACAGTTGAGGCTCCACTACCGTAAAATTGTCTAAAAAATGGGTTCCTAGCACTTTCCTGACAAAAGGTATTAGACACACTTGAATGACTATAACAGGGATGGAGTTAATTCAAAAGACAGATGATTTCCAGATATCATACTCTGTTCATCCCCCCTTATATTTACCACAGATCTTTCTACGGTAAGAGAACATAATTTGATTGAGATACATTCGATAGTCTTCCTCTCACTATCCACTATGCAAACAGAAATTCACTACAATGCTTTATTGTTTCAGTCCACACACTTCATGTCACTGTGGTATTTACAACCCTGTTACTTGACCTTATTATGCCATGGTCATACTTCCACTCTAGTCACTTGTCAAGTCGACTGAACTCATATTAGTCCCTCAAGTTTGTCCTTTCACTGTCTGTAATGACAATTATGTGTTCATCCAGAAAGATGCCGACACTTTGTGAAGCATGTGATCTGGACACAACTGTCTTATTTAAAAGCAAAGTTTTGGTTGTGGTCATGTCCCATGTCACATCGATATTTCGGGTATTCCATGTGGTCACATCTCAACCCCTGAAACCCCCTCCCACTAACCACTTACCTGAATTTGGGGTTCTTCTCCCCGCAGGGTGCTCACATTGCTGCATCATCCATTCACAGGTCCTTTGACAGGATCTGTGAATGGAGAAACCACATGTCCCATCGGCTACCATGGCCAAGAGACTTATGGTTATCAATGGAATACAAATGTGGTGAAGTCACCAAACTTGTAGTCCATTCATTCTTCCCCCATCCATGTAACTGAATGTCCGTACCAAGGTACGGTGAATCTGCAGGAGCCAGGTCATTACACCCTCAATCCACTGATGGCGGTTGCAACGCTTTAGTGGCTTCAATGACTTTCTAATAAAAAAATGAAAATGTTTTATTTTATGAAAAAGTGTGAATGTATTTTTTTTTAAGGCACCATTTGCCTTTAACAGAAAAGTGAAGTAATCTTATTTTATTAATTTTATTGCTGCAGAAAGTAGTGCATTATCATTGTGATGATCAGATATCAAGCTTCTGCTGGCATGGCCGAGTCAGTTTAAAGCAGTGGTTCTCAACCTGTATAACCTCAGGACCCACATTTGTCCTTGGTCATTAAGTCACGACCCAAGTTGCACCACACTGAAACCCACGATATTGGGGTACGGCATGTTCCGGTGCAAGTGATCAAACTGTGGGCGGGAGGTGTGTTTGGGGTTCCATTCAAATGATTGGCAACGCAATGCACCTCCCGCACCAGAACGAACAGTAGGTGCAATTGCATGGTAGTTTGAGATTAAAACACTGACAGACACACACAACCACAGACACAATCTCACACACTCACAGACATTCTCACACACATACACACTCCAAATTTTTTTTAGGGGTTCATTGTGGGCTGCTGTGCTGTGACGGGGCTTCATCCATAAGTGCATTGCTTGTACAGTTCCCTTGCACTCCCTGTAGAGGTGCTGAATCTGACATCACTCCGGTCATGCAAGGGAGTTGTAAGCAATACACGTATGGATAGAGCTCCCTTGTGGCCATACCCCCAGCCAACCCCACACCACCTCAAAATGACACTCGCCGCCAGGCTGCATATTTTGAATGGCTGCTGGGCACGAGAACTGACAGTGCTACACTATGGGGGAGGCTGAGGAGCGGCGACCCACTGAACATGGGGTCGCGACCCACTTTTGGGTCACGACCCACCAGTTGAGAACCAAGGGTTTAAAGTGACCCTGTCAGTGGATCTACAAATTTACAAAAGAACTAACCTGTAAGGAAACAGCTTTATACAAACCTGTCTGTTGACCTGTTTGCTAAAACCTCACACTGTAGTAGAGTGATGCTTCTGACGCTAATCTCCCACTGTCCGCTGAGGTTCCTCCTGCTGACCCCTAGGGGCTGATTTACGAAGCTCAACACACACACGCGCGGGTTGCGTGCGCGCTTTTACACGCCAAACCA
>NW_017307403.1:533670-572824 GCF_000935625.1 Nanorana parkeri | reverse complement strand
ACCAGCAATCAGAGTTACAGTGATGTCATAATAGACAGATGACAGTTGGATCAGATATTAGGGGTGCATATCAGTAATCAGAGATGTAGTGATGTCATTATAGGCAGACGGCAGTTGGGCCAGAGATTAGGGGTGCATACCAGTAATCAGAGATGCAGTAATATCCTTATAGACAGACGGTTTTCAGTTGGGCCAGAGATGAGGGGTGCATACCAGTAATCAGAGTTGCAGTAATGTCATTATAGACAGATGGCAGTTGGGCCAAGATTAGGGGTGCATACCAGTAATCAGAGATGCAGTAATATCCTTATAGACAGACGGTTTTCAGTTGGGCCAGAGATGAGGGGTGCATACCAGTAATCAGAGTTGCAGTAATGTCATTATAGACAGACAGCAGTTGGGCCAGAGATAAGGGGTGCATACCAGTAATCAGAGATGCAATAATGTCATTATAGGCAGACGGCGGTTGGGCCAGAGATTAGGGGTGCATACCAGCAATCAGAGTTGTAGTGATGTCATTATAGACAGACGGCAGTTGGGCCAGAGATTAGGGGTGCACACCAGCATTCAGGGCTGCAGTGATATCATTATAGACAGACGGCAGATGGGTCAGAGATTAGGGGTGCATACCACTAATCAGAGTTGTAGTAATGTAATTATAGACAGACAGCAGTTGGGCCAGAGATAAGGGGTGCATACCAGTAATCAGAGGTGCAGATCATAGTAATGTCATTATAGACAGACAGCAGTTTGGTCAGAGTTTAGGGGTGCATACCAGCAATCAGAGTTGCAGTGATGTCATTATAGACAGATGGCAGTTGGGCCAGAGATTAGGGGTGCATACCAGTAATCAGAGTTGTAGTAATGTCATTATAGACAGACGGCAGTTGGGCCAGAGATTAGAGGTGCACACCAGCATTCAGAGCTGCAGTGATGTTATTATAAACAGACGTCAGTTGGGTCAGAGATTAGGGGTGCATACACAGGGCCGTTTTTAATATTGATTGGACCCTGGGCAAAAAAATTCTTGGGCCCCCCTCACCATCACCCCTTCCCCTTCCTGGCCCTTCCAGCAGCATACGGAAGAGGTGGGGCAACACTAGCACCACACTGCAATTTTTTTTAGAATAAACAGCGAGGAGAGACAGCCAGGGGAGAGAGAGCGAAGAGACAGCCAGGAGAGAGAGAGGAGAGACATCCAGGGAGGAGAGTGAGGAGAGACAGCCAGGGGAGAGAGCAGGGAGAGTCAGCCAGGAGAGAGAGCACGAAGAGACAGCCAGAGGGAGCAAGGAGAGACAGCCACGAGAGAAGGCGAGAAGAGACAGCCAGGGGAGAGAGCAAAGAGAGACAGCTGGGAGAGAGAGCGAGAAGAGACAGACGGAAGAGAGAGAAAGAGAGGAGAGACAGCCAGGAGAGAGAACTAGGGGAGAGGGCAAAGAGAGACAGCTAGGAGAGAGAGCTAGGAGAGACAGACAGGAGAGACCGAGAGGAGAGAGAGCCAGGGGAAAGAGTGAGAGACAGCCAGGAGAGAGAGCAAGGAGAGACAGCCAGGAGAGAGAGTGAGGAGAGAGACAGGATATTTAATATCCTGGTGGGAAGCTGTGCAGGGTTTCAGGAGGACTGTAAGGATCTCAGGAGGGCTGTGCAGGTATCGGTATCGGTGCAGTAGCATTCCTAGTGAATTATAAAATTGCACTGCGCTTTATAGACCAACTACTGTACATATGCAATCTAATAATAATCTACATGTTAAATAAATATATAAGTATGCAGAATCACCCTATGGTGAATAAATACATAATATAGTGGAAAAATACCTAATATGTATTTATTCACCATAGGGTGATTCTGCATATTTATATATTTCTGTATTTGTTTCACGTGTAGATTATCATTAGATTGCATATGTAGTTGGCCTCTATAGCGCAGTGCACATTTATAATTCACGTTTTTTAGGTGTTATATACAGTTTTTTAGCTTGGCAGCTTAGGGGTTTGTTGTTCCATAGCACAGATCCAGTTTGTAATATTAGCGATAGCTGCATCCCTAGTATTGAGAGCACAGGAAGCTTTGCTGCAGCCATACATAGAACTTGATCATTAAATTTTCTTTAAAAACTCTAAATCCTGCTTCAGCAGCACAGATTGAACTAGAGAAGCAATATCAGGAACCTGCTCTGCATATGTATGTGTTGCATACATAAACTATGGCATATTTGTGTACTTACTTGGTGTGAAGGGAGAGGGGAGTGGACAAACACAGTGGGGGTGACATCTCAAGGCACGGTGTGGGCTCCCAGCTGGGCCCCAGACAACACAGGAGAGCAGAGTAAGGGGAGCAGAGGGCATGGCCGAGTTGATAGTGGGCGGAGCCCAGAGCCACGTCTATGCTGCTGTATGTAGCCTCCTGTCTGTAGAGCACCGATGCCGTGTACACAGACAGGGGGCAGGGCTGGGGCACGCCCCATTGCCTACACAGGTGAGGCTGCCAGTCCTGCATGTGTTTATCTTATGTGGGCTGAAGGGGCAGCTGCTTTGGGCCCCACAACAATGATTGGGCCCTGGGCAGCTGCCCCTTTTGCCCTGCGTTAAAGACGGCCCTGGGCAGAGCCAGCAGGGAAGGACCTGTTAGTCAGCACAAACAATGCTTGGGGATCCAGACTATGCATCCCACCAGAGAGTGCACTGGGGACCAAGACTCCAGTGCCACCAGGCTGGGCACAAGGTACCCACTCCACTGTCGCCACCAGAAAGTTCATGGGGGAGCCAGAAGGCCAGTGCCACTAGACTGTTCAGACAGGCCTAAGATGATCACCATTGGCACACAAGACCTACACCACAAGTGCCTTAAAGTGTGAACATTGCCACAGAAAGGTCACTGAACCTTCTGACTTACTTTTCAACACTTTCTTAGGAGAATTATAGGAAGATAAATTATCAAAGACAGGCTTTCTTTACATTCTGTGACTGGAGAAGAGATGATGTCACACTACCACCCCTCCTCTCGTCCTCCAATCACATAATGTCTTGTACTCTTTAAAACAATACAAGACATTTTCTAAAAAGGACGATAGTGAAGAGGGATGGGCAATACAATCAAAGCGATTTACTGCTCAAATTGCATCTCTCCCTCTCTTCAGTGTCTGTAAGCAGCACGCTGCGTGCAGGGGGCGGCGTACTGTAAAGTATGTAAAATTTACATACTTTACAGCAGCCCTCTGCACATAACATTCAGCTTTATAATGATATTTTACACACCCAGTGCAGTGTGCAAAGTATCATTTTGCCCGGAGTGTGGCTTTAACTATGCAATAAAACAGCCCTAAAATAGCTGTCTAGGTATATTCAAAATATTAACAGTCACCTATAAAGCCATCCACAACTCCGCCCCCGGATATATCTCAGACCTTGTCTCAAAGTATCACCCTAACCGTCCCCTCCGCTCATCCATTGACCTGCTTTCCAGCTCCCTTGTCCACTCCTCCCATACTCGCCTCCAGGACTTCTCTAGAGTCTCTCCCATCCTCTGGAACTCTTTACCCCAACCTGTCCGTCTATCTGCTACCTTGACTGCCTCTAGGCATTCCCTAAAGACTCATCTCTTCAGGGAAGCCTATCCCACCTCAACCTAACCACTGAACCTTCACATTCTCACATAATTCATTCCCACAGCTACCACAGCTACTTCATGTATCATTTCCCCCTCCTCTTTTAGATTGTAAGCCCTCAGGGGCAGGGCCCTCCTTACCATCTTGTCTTGAATTGTATTTTAACTGTAATGTCTTCCTTATATTGTAAAGCGCTGCGCAAACTGTTGGCGCTATATAAATACTATGTAATAATAATAATAATAATTCTCCTCATTTCCTGGCCTGGTAACCAAACAGAGGAAATCTACCCAATGGGGCTTAAATTTATCAGATTATAGAAATACAACAGAGCCTCTAACCCTTCCCCACGTTCTCAAAAACTGAGACCGCAAAAACTGCAGTTGATGTCCAAATGCCCTGTGCCCTCTAGGTGGTGCTGGTGTCACATCCTACTAGCAATCAGTAGATGGCAGTGAAAATGTTGAAAGATTCTTATTTAACAAATATCCCAGCTCAAGGAGTCTCGCACTGGCGGAACTACCAGGGTCGCAACGGTCGCAATTGCGACCGGACCCTGGCGTTCCGCCTGTTTGGGGGGGGCCCGAAAGCTTCCTCATGCCCCCCTCCAGATAGCGCCGCTCCATCCTCCGCCGCTCTGCATGTATGAGCGGCTGTGCGGGATAGAGAGGCGCCTCTCTGTGTCACTTGTCTGCCTGGCGGGGCCGCTACCGACACAGCAGGCGCCGCCAGGCAGCACATTCTTCAGCTGGGACTGGGAGAGGACAGACCCTCTTCACTCGGCCCCGCCCCCTGGCCGCCAAAGACGAGGAAGCTGAGCGGCTGTAGGAGTCAGGTAAGTCCGGTGTGCGGGGAAAGGGGGGGGAAGGGGTGGGAAGGGGTGGAAAACAAACTAATTTTATATTTATTCACATTATAATGTGAATGCTATTCTGCATTACTGTATAATCATCATACTTGGCCGGAACACACTGGAGCTGGTGTGAAGTAGCCCTGAAAAAAACCCACATACTTTTCATTTAATAGAAGAAGAAAAAAAAGGTATCAAAATCATGTTTTTATTGGGGGGGGCCTCAATGGTTTCTTGCACTGTGGCCCTGGGGTTTCTAGTTACGCCTCTGGAGTCTCGCATATGAACCTGAAAGTAAACCCTTCTTTACTGCCTTCCTTTCGACCAATCATCTCTTTTATTTCCTGTTGCTAGGGTATGTATGGGAGACATTAAATGGTTGCTGGAGGCAGACAGTTGTTTTTTTGGACACTCCATACATAATGTCTAGATTGCCAAGTACTGGAGGATGCTTCACGGTCTGACATGTCCTTTAAACCTATTGAAAAGGCATAGAAACATTAATACATTCATTTATTTATAAAGATAACAGATTTCTTCAATGTTTTTGTTCATTGCCCAGTTTATTTTACCTTTTCACAAACACAGAAATAAAAGTGTATGTATAGCCAAAACCTTTTAAAAAAAATAGTTTTTGATAGAATGGGGAAGGATTAAAATCCTTGTCAGTTTATTTTTCTTTGGTAGTGTGAAAAGAAAGTGATGAACCCATGTGGCTATTCTCTTTGTCTTTCTCATCCAAAAGGAAAGATAATTGATGTGAATTTGGGTGATCTAACGGGTAGGCAACTTCACCAATCCAAAGGATCTCCAAAGTGTTCTTCACCAATCCAAAGGATCTCAACAATGTTCTTCACCAATCCAAAGCGTCTCCACAGTGTTCTTCACCAATCCAAAGGGTCTCCACAGTGTTCTTCACCAATCCAAAGGATCTCCACAGTGTTCTTGACTTGACAGTAAACACAGTAGATGTAGAATTTTATTAGTTAATTGCTTTGATTAATTACTTTTGGTGGTTGAGCTATACAAAACGTTTGCAGCTCTTTTTTCCACTTTTCTTCTCCCTGATCCCTCACTTATTTCCTATCTTCATCTTGCAAATTATCTAATTTAGTTTCAGTTTTATTTTGAGTAATAATGCAACAGTTTTTGCTATTGTTCTATTTGTGCAGTATATTGTAATGTGCTCAATTTTATATCACATCCATCTGTGTGCCGTGATCTCAGGGACAGTCAGGGTACCTAGCTAGGTGTTTGGAGGTTGCTGATTGAGCAGGGAGGAAGTTTTGTGCAGATTTAAATTAGGTCTCCATATTTCATTTTGTTCATTCCTGAAGAGGGAGCTATGGTCACTCTGAAACACGTTGAGTTATTTTATAAAATATGATTATTTTTGTGGAACCACCGTTTACCACCACCACTTGGGTTACTGTTATGTTTATTACTCTCACAGTTTTAAAGAAGAACTCTGGGCACACATTTTCTTAACCCTTGCATTGGGATAAGCACTGCACTGCAAGGGTTAAGGGCACATTTTCATCTTAGGATTAAAGTAAAGAAGATATACTCACCTGATCCATGCAGCTGGCTGGCTGGCTGCTAGACTGGTCCCTCCGGCCTCTCTTTCCCTCTGCTCGGGCAGACTAAGATTCTGTGAGTCATCATGTCCAGCGTTTTTTATCGCTGGAGGGGAGGAGGAGACAGGCTACAGGGATCAACATAGCAATCAGCCAGCTCGGAGGTTCAGGAGAGTATATCTTTGTTCATTTGTGCCCAGAGTCCCTCTAAGCACAAGAACACTTTCTTTCTTATTATGTACTGTTTGCGCCACTATAAACATATCCTAGTAGAAAATCCTAT
The DNA here is from genome assembly GCF_000935625.1 of Nanorana parkeri. Classification (NCBI taxonomy): domain Eukaryota; kingdom Metazoa; phylum Chordata; class Amphibia; order Anura; family Dicroglossidae; genus Nanorana; species Nanorana parkeri. The sequence goes on along the minus strand of NW_017307403.1, from coordinate 566,507 downwards.
TTAGGGATACATACACAATTCTATTGGGGGATCCAAAAAAAAAAGGGGGTCTCAATGATGTCAATGAAAAATGCCCACCAATGTGTGATATAAGAAACCCCTGAAAAACCTACCTGTGAGTGAGTGAAAAGAAAGAAGTGGTTTCTTAGTGAGCTATGTACTGTATGTTGTTAAAGCGACTCTAAACTTAGGAGTTAAATCTTAAAAATACATTCAAGTACCTTAAAGGGGTTCTAAACCCTCCAGTTTTTTATGCTTATATCTACTGCTAGCAAGCAGTAGATATAGGCAAGAAGTGTAAAAAAAAAAAAAAACCCGCTTGAAATGATTTTAAACTTACCTCGTTATCGCTGCTCGCTCCCGCGCCGAGAATCAGGAACTGCTCGTACGGCCGCAAAGGATCTTGGGGCGGGCGCATGCGCAGTTCCCATTCTCGGCCGGGAGACGAGCAGAGACGCATGGTAAGTCTATGGGCGTGTGCACCCGCATGCAGACACCGCTGGATCGGAGGGACAGAGCAGTCAGCGCTGGATCGGAGTGACGTCACATCGCTGGAGGGACAGATGAAAACATGGGGAAAGAAGAGGAAGACCAGAATAAGAGAAATCATTTAAGGTAAGTGCTAACATTTACATGGGGGGAGGGGAAAAAAATTTGCCTTTAATATCACTTTAAATATTAACAAAAATGTATATCATTTGTGTATCACTTGGCTATAGATCCTCAAATCATCTCTGAATTGGTGCTGACACTGTCCTTCCTTCTGGAGGGGGGCTACTTTTGTTCCCCATGGTCCCTGTGTGTTGTAAAGTAGTCACCGCTCCAAGCTGACTCCCATGATGGACTACAATCTCATCTTTACTTGACTACAATGGACTACAATGGACTGGATTGTAGTCCATCACGAGTGCAAGCTTGAAGCGGTGGCTACTTTACAACATACACTGAAAAATAAGATACATTTTTTGTTATTAGTTAGGGTACTTGAATGCATTTTTTACATTTTACTCCTGAGTTTAATGTCACTTTACCTGTTTGAATTGAAACCTAAAATGCTAGATTTTCATTTACTTTTCTGCCTCTGTGATAGTGTTTACCATGGCAAAAAGTGGTGTAAACATCCCCAGTGGGACACAGTGCAATAAAATACATACATTTGCCTTTGCATACACTTTAATTATCGTATAATATTAGCAAACCCTTGGTTTTCTCCAATTAGTTACAGTTGACTTTATTAACCTCACAAACCATTAACATTCAACACAGTTATGTATTGTGAGTAACTGGCCTTTATAATTGACTAATAGATGTTTGTGGTTGATTTAGAATGATTTTAGCCTCTTAGTGTTTCTTAAAGGAGAACCATGGGGTCAGGGCTTTTCCCCACAGTTCTCCTTAGGGTAACGGGAGGACACAAACTAGCGTCCTCCCGTCACCCTAAGCTCAGTATACCGTGAGCTACAGCTCGCGGTATACTGAGACGCTGCAGCCAGAGCGGATCCCGACATCGATGTTGAGATCCGCCCAGCTGCGTGAGTGACATCTGGCTCTGCCTATCTAGAGGCAGAGCCAGCTGTACCCGCCCCCTCCCTCATCCGTTCCGCCAGTCAGCGCTGGAGTATCGGAGCGGGGAGGGGGGAATCCAGTCCCTCCCCTGTCACGGCAGAGAGCCGTGACAGGATCGAGAAGTGAGCGAACACCGGTATGTGTTCGATCACTTCCCGATCTACTGAGCCGACCCGTGACAGTCTAATTGTCACAGGTCGGCTAGAACTATGAGGATGAGTGAAAAGCACTCACCTCATAGTTCTCCTTTAATACACTAGTATTCAGTATTGGATGTACACAGTAAATGTAATTTTGGGCAGCAAGCTGTATCAGACAATATGGACAAGTATGCCATTGGAGGAGGAGAAAGAGTGTAAGCTAGGAGATTTATAGTAGGCAGAGAGAGCTGATTACGGATCACATGGCACACACAGAAGTATTTTTATTATTATACAGGATTTATATAGAGCCAGCCAGGGGCGTAACTAGAAATCACAGGGCCACATAGCAAAATTTTGTATGGGGCCCCCCAAACCGCCTCCAATACCCTGCTCCGCAACCTACCCTCAACCAACCTTCAGTCCTGCTCCTGCTGGCTCTAGCCTCAGAGCTAAAGAAGAAATCATTTTGTCGCTGGTTTGCTACACTGCGACTGCCTGGCAGGGCAGGACCGGATTAAGAGCATCATGGGCCTGGTGCTGAGGATTTTGGTGGGCCTTTTTATGGAAATGTCAGCACTCACTGAGGCCCTCTTCCTCCTGTCCAGGCTGTGATTTGTAGTCTCTCTACAGCTTGGAGTCAGTGTTGGAGTGCCAGGGCACGGTTGCAGCTGTGACCCTGGTAGTTCTGCCACTGACTCCAAGCTGAAGAGGAGCTACAAATCTCAGCATGCATTATACATTATAATGTACATCACACAGCAATGCAGAATACCGCCAACTATAGAAGATTACAAATCCCAGCAATACATTATACAGCAATGCAGAGGTCAGCGGTGTAGAGCAGAGTGCAGAGGTCAGCGGTGGAAAGCAGGGTGCAAAGGTCAGTAGTGTAACATAGAGGTCGGTGACCTCTGGACTCTGTGTTATCCTGCCCTACGCTAGTGCTGCACATCTCCCAAACCCTGCCAGGCATACCACGAATGCTGAGTGTACTAACAAGTGTACACTTGGTAGTACACCAGGATAGAAATTGGCAGCATGGGACAGGGAGAACACTAGGGAGAGATGAAAATGACCTGAAACCACTGAGGGGGTGCAGGGGAGAGGATAACAGCCTGGCCAGCATAGCACACATATATGTGTGTGTATACATACGTAGACATATACATACATAAATAAACATACTGTATATATACAGGCCTGAGCTGTTGGCAGGGCTCATTCAGTACATATACAGTACATAACATACAGTGAAAGGTTCAGTGAAAGGTTCAATTACCTGGTTCCCTGTCCCCAGAGATCTCAGGCCTCCTAACAGCAGGAAGAGACAGCAGAGCAGCTCCGTCTGATGAGAAGAGAGCTGCCAGCCGCTGGGGCTGGGAGAACCACACACAGTTCATATGGCCTCGGGCACTGCCTGGGCTTTCTACCTCCCTGACAGTCTGCACAATGTAAGGATGATGGGAGATTCCTCGGCGGGTGTCTCTCAAAGGACAGCACACAAATGTCTCTGTGAGGGAAGAGAGTCTGGAGACAGTGGCAGGATGTGACTCCTTCCCCCTGAGCGCGCTTAGAGCCGGTCCTGCCCGTGAGCGATCGCCGGTGCGGCGGCAACCTTTTTTCAAGGGACATTTCTGTAATTGTCTGCTTATGACTGGGCCCCCCTCTGTCCCTTGGGCCCCATAGCGACCCCTTGGCTCGCTATAGCGGTAGTTACGCCACTGGTGCCAACAGTTTGCACAGCACTTTACAATATAAAAAGAGACAGTATGGTTACAACACAAATCATGACAAGATGGTTAGGAGGGCTCAGTTTGTGAGAGCTTACAATCAGATCTTTTACCCTTCCTCATTGTACGGTAAACATGTGTTTTTATGTGCCCATATGAGAGATTTCCCATCACTTCCTGTCCTGACAGGAAGGGCTGTGTATAGGTCAGTCACAATAGCAGGTTCCTCCATTGGAAAATTTCTCCTTACCGAACATTACATAACGTTAGTGTGACGACTCATAAGTTTGGATTTCTGTTGACTTTCTTTACTGGAGACAATGGTTACCAGGATCAGTAGTGAGAGCTAATCTCCCTTGTGGGTACACAGACAGCAATAAAAAAAAAACAGACATGTATTCTATCCCTTCCATATTCAATCCAACACTAAAACAAAACTATGTTTTTACATACACTTTAACCTGTTGCCGTCCGCCATTTGTGAAAAAACGGACGGGCGGCACAGTCGCATTGGCGGGTTGCCGTCTCCAGGCGGCTTTTTTTTCTGCTCGCGCGCGTTCTTTACAGCTGTTACCCGTTGTTTTTGCGGCAGTGTGGCTTCTACATATTTTTGGCCAAAAGTTTGTGCAACTAAAACCTCTGATTTTAACGCATACTGTTGACAGGGCTACTTGTTTGGTTGCAGGCTGGCTGGCAGGCCGAGGCCGGGGAATTTTTGTGTTTTGTATAGACCTGTCAGTGTGCCTTTGCTATTATATAGGGGGATTGTTATCCCCCTATGTAATAGCAATAACAATAAGTGTAAATTTTTTTTTTTACAAAAGTTCAAAAAAATAAAAGTCACATATAAAAAAAGTCGAAAAAAAACCCCAAACATTTTTAAGTCCCCCACCACCACGTTTACGCACATATCAATGTAAATACGCGTTCGATGCGCCAGAGCGGGAAATCGACAAAAAGCTTTTAAAGCGTCGCCAATGACCAGTTTTGGGTATTGTAGTTTTTTGAGGTTCGTGCGTGCAATTTTAAGGCTTGACATGTTTGGTGTCTATTTACCCGACGTGACCCTGTCTCTTATATTTTACCAAAAAATTGGGTAATAATAAATGGTTTATCATTTAATATAGGGGAAACTGTTTTTTTTAAAAAAATTCGATCATTTTTCCTTAATATATTAAAAAATAAAACCCCCACCAGATCTCTGCTTCATCAGCTTCTTTGCTGGTCCCTAGGTAGCATTAGGGATCTTAGAGACCTCTAAGGTCTCCATAAAGAGGACCTGTAATTGTATATTGTCTATCACATAGGGGGTGTGTTATCCCCCTATGTGATAGCAATCAAGTTAAGTGTAAAAAATAAAAAAATAAAATAAAGTCACATATAAAAAAAGAACACAAAAAAAATGAGTCCTCCACCCCCGCATGCATGTACATATAAACGTCAATACGCATCAGGCACGCCTATGTGCGAAAACAAAGATTACGCCACACGTTACAGATCACCGCAAACGTCAGAGTGAAAACAATAATTTTAGGGCCATTAATCACTGATAACACTAAACTGATGAGCAGTAAAAGCTTTGAAAGCGTCGCCTATGGCCAATTTTAGGTATGGTAGTTTTTTTTTTGTGATTTCGCAGGTGCGCGCAATTTTAAAGCTTGACATGTTTGGTGTCTATATACCCGACGTGACCCCGTCTTTTATATTTTACCAAAAATGTGGGTAAATATAAATGTTTCATAACAACAGTTTTTTTTTATTTTTAGTACTTTTTTCATTATATAGTAAAAAATTAAAACCCCAGTGGTAATTAAATACCACTAAAAGAAAGCTCTGTGTGTCCTAAAAAAATGGTATAAAATTCATTTCAGTACAGCGTTGCATGGCGGAATAAATGTCAGTCAAAGTACCACAGCTCTGAATGTTGAAAAATGGTCTGGCCAGAAAGGGGGTTTAACACCCTGGTCACCAAGTGGTTAAAGCAAATACCACCAAAAGAAAGCTCTGTTTGTCTCTAAAATAAAGTTTTTGCTCAATGAATGGACAAAAGTGGCAATATAGATACTAGAGGTATCATTGTGTCTTGTGAAACCTTCAACAACAGTGAATTGGTATAGTTTATTGACGGCCATTTTTGTGAAGACCATACCCGCTTACCCCCACTCAATGACCTTCTCCAAAATGGATTATTTTCGAAGACAACAGAAAAGGTCTGGTGTGTCACCTGTACAGAAATCCATGCTCTGATTGGTCTCCTTTGGCTGCTGGCAACACCGGAAGGCGGAAGAGCTTTGCAGTGGTGAGGTGTCTGCTGTTGTGGCACAATGATCGGGGACCTCTTGCTATTCGGGTGAGAAAGGGAAGGATGTGGGGTTTTATAAGAGGGCGTAGTGGAAGGAATCAAACACCGTGTTCCGTGGTTGTAGTCCCGCTGTGTGGTGCTCATGGTTGCTGTCACGCTGTCTGTTTATGCACGCTGTGTATAGTTTATGGAGCGTCATTGCTGTATGTGTGGCTGCATCTATTAGCCCACATCAGTAGGGATCTTTGTAGAACAGTCTCTCCTTTATAAACTCGCCTCCTCCCTCAAGATAGGCGGCCGTTCTGCGCATGCTCCTGTCCTAACGTCCCCTATCCTTCTAGCAAGCAGAGCCAAAACTGTTTCCTGCTCTTCCCCCTGCACTTTCAATTTTAAAGGGGGTTGGGGGGAGTTTTGTTTGGGATACTTAAACCTGTATTTACTGTGCTGGCAGATTTCATTATCACTAACTTAGATAAGCGGGACTTATGATGGTGGAAAAAAACTGAACTTAACACACCCATGTTAGGTCTATGTGGAGTCGAATGTAAGTGGACATGTGTCTATTTACATCTGCTTACCTTCAATCTGGTCCACCAACGTGGACCTGTGCATAGTTTTTTTCCTTCAGATGTGAACAGACTCATGTCCGTTTAGATCCGGCTGCCCACAGGGATGCATTGGGTATCTGATCATTTTAAAAACTGACAGGTGGATCTGAACAGACATGAAAGGGGCCTAAAGGTGGCCATCCCCACTTTGATTTTTCACTTGATTCCCCCATCTAAAGCTACGCAGTGTGGATAGAGGAATCTCCCCTGTTGGCTATTGTATTGTGTCATCCAGTGCCCACGGCTGTCAGGATACACAGACAGTGACTTCTGCTGATTGGCTGCAGTCACTGTTTAATCGACAATTTTTCACCTGGCTCTGTCAGCAAAAGTCAGTGAGACAGATTGATTAATTCTATTGCGTGGCAAAACAGTGCTAATCATGGGCAGTGAGACCATCTGTGTGACAGATATATTACACGGTTACAACTTGAGTCAAAGATTCCTTCCTCAGCTACTCAAGAGTATTACTGTGGCAGAATAAAACCTGACCCTGACTACTTCTTTATTATGCCTCTGAGTTAAAAATCTATCACATCTTCAGTAATGAATCTGTCCCAGAACTTTGCAAACTTTTGCACTTGGCTGCCCAGGAATACAGACGCACTGAACTGTGGTCTCGTCTTAACTGGCAGTTTAGACTTTCATGGCAAGCAATGGTTCAGTGACATTCAACCAGGGTTTATCTAGGTTGTCAGGTTAAACCAGGTATGGTTTAATGGCTGACTGGCAGCTCAAAATATGCTGCTGGCCTTGGCACTGTGTTAGGTTGTTGTAGTTGTAGTTTGTGCTGGTATTTTCCCAGTTTGGATGTAAGGGGGTGGAGGCCCAATTTACCTGTCTTTAAGGGCTTGTTCACACCATGTCCTGACCAGAACAGTTCTTGTCTGCACCTGAAATGCATCCCAATGTATTCCTATGGTATTTCTGGGCTGTGTTCACACTGTTCCGGTGCAGGGTAAAAAATGCTGCATGCACTATTTTTTGCAGATCACACTGGACCAGATCGCAGGCACTAATGAGCCACGCGTTTGGGTGCCAACGATTGCACTGTGGGCGGGGGGGCGTGGCTGTAGTGCCATTGACTTCAATGCACCGCCGTGCCCCCTCCCGCCCCAAAACAAAGTGTGTCGGGAGGGTTGCGTTCCAGAGGCCGAATGCACTGGAACGCAGCTATGTGTATGGAGCCATTTATGTGCATAAGTAAAAATACGCTGCACGCATCTATATGCAGCGTATTGTACGGCAGTGTGAATGAGGCCTAAAGGTAAAGGAAATTAATCCATCCAGCACACTTAAGGACTAGTAAACTGCAAGTTTTGTCTCTGGGCTTGGATGAACTTGAACCCGTGTTGCAGTGGGAGAAATCACACAGATAAACTGAACAGTGTTTATGAGCCACCCGACAGTAGTACCGAGAAGTGCTTTGCAGTTGAAAGCAGGCACAAAAATAACTTTTTATTTTTTTTCTCTCCAATCAATAGATTTTTATTGGAGTGTTCAGGTTTTAGTTAGTAACAAACAGAATAAGGCATTACAGGTGTATTGAGTGCACAACAAGTAAAAAATAGACAACTTATACGTATTTAGTAAATACCAACAACGTCCCCAAAGAGGGGGAGAGCGATAGCGAACAGTAGGAAGAAAGGGAATAGAAGTACAGATTAATAGAAAAGGAGGGAAGGTAGTCAAGGAGCCATGAGCAAGCACAGTGGTGTACCGTCCAGTGGGGGGGTTCGCTTATACATTAAGGCCTCATTCACACACAACGCAGTAGCAAAATTGTATATTGCGTCTATGCGCGTATATGCGTGCACTATTTACATTCCCAGAATACATAATTCCTAATAGAAATTTTAATGAACTATTCGCTCGTAAAATACGCAGAAATACGCTGCCCGGACGCATCTCGGTTCCATTTTGTTTTTGCGCATTTTTACGCTACGCAAATATACAGCTCCATACGCGGCTATGTGTATGGAGCCATTTATTTGCATATGGTACAATACGCACGTATGCGCGATAGTGTGAATGAGGCCTTATAGACATTATTTAGTGATGTAATAACATAACTACTCAAACATGCCAATATTTCCATACATTGCAAAACCTGTTGTGTGATCTATCTCGAAAGGACATACCGTATTTTTCCGTCTATAAGACGCCCCTATGTATAAGACTTTTCTTACCCAATATTCAGAAATCAATATTTTAAATGATATAATTCATCACACTTACCTCTGAGTCAATCACGTTATGCTCCGACATTACAGATCTGGCACTGGCTACACGCTCTCCCCGGCAGCAGCTGACGTCGGGTACAAAAGATTTATGATCGGATTACAGAGACAAGATAAGTTTTCCTCCAGTCGTGGATCTTTTTTGCATGGCGTCAGCTGTTGCTGGGGAGAGCGGATTGCAGAGGAAAGATAACGGTATTCTTCCACTCTCCCCAGCAACAGCTGACATCAGGTACAAAAGATTTATGATTGGAGGAAGACTTGTCTTGTCTGTGCAATCCGAAGTTTCTGCACTTTCGGCAGTTTCGCAACCGCAGTTCTCCTCTCACCCCCGTCTATAAGATGCCCCTCTATTTTAGGGTAAAAATTCTAATGAAAAAGTAACGTCTTATACACGGAAAAATAAGGTAAATTTTTCATACACATGATGAAGATAAATAATCGAGAGCGTCTCTGAAATATTTGGAGAGTTCAAGCTCTTCCAGTGACGTACAAATAACTTTTTTTAATGTTCTGTCATAAGTTGTGTTCCAGATTCATGTTAACATTATGAGCTACTGCCATGTGAAGTAGACAGAGAATGTGTTCAAATGGAATAGTATGAAGCACAGTCCCTCCGGGAAGGAAGGTGAAAGAAATATGTAGACTAACAGGAACCGTTCTTAACCACAGTGTTATAGGGGAAATACAGCACCAGACCGTCCACTTGACTTTTCAAAAAGCTTTATTTTCCATGGCAAACAGTAAACAAGTATGTCTGCAGTTCATGAATTACAGTCCATTCTTTGTAGCAAAGCACAACACTTCATAACTTTAGTACTTTCCTGTACTCCAATGCGGTTTCCAATACAATGTCCTTTTCAGCAACAAACAGATCCATGCAGGCTTCAATCCTCCAGCTCACCTAGCTCGGTAACAGTCTCCTACGCGTAAAGCCAGTCTTCCTTTTACACTCGCAGCCACAATCGTGGGCTACACCTGTGATTACCCAGATGCAACCACAAAACCTGGACTGGACAGCTTACTGAGCTGATGGGATAATGGCCCACCCTTCTCTCCATTATCCCGACCCCCAGGGACCCAGAACACAATTTATAAATTGCAGAACTAAATCATACACGCAGGGGCGTCCAAGGCTGGGTGACACCTGGAGCGGTTACCGGGTGTCACCCCGCCGAGACTTCACTGTCCATGCGTGGCGATCTTCTGATACCTGCTGGCAGCCATCTTGGTGATGGACGCCGGCAGAGAGAGGAGGGGACAGTCACCCGGCGGGATAAGGTATGCCGCCGGGTCCCCTCCTCTCTCCTGATACTGTCGGGCGTTCGGTCCATGACGGAGCGCCCGACTTTTCAGAGGGGGCTGACACCAAAATGACTCAGTCATTTTGGTGTCACCCCTCCAATGGTGTCACCCGGGTGCGGGCCGCACCCCCCCTTGTGACACCACTGCATACACGCTTTCCCTGGGGTTTTTAACTAAAAAGAAGGATGCAATCTAAAAGGCTTGGTCTTCCATACCCCCCCCCCCATTTATAACCATTCCTTGCTTTCTGTCACAACTGCCATTGCTGAGACTTCTGAAAAGAACAATTCTTAGTAGGGGGAATTTATCAAAACTGGAGCCGACAAAAACTGGAGCAGGTGTGCACGGCAACCAATCGGCTTCTCTCTTCCGTTTGTTCAGTTAGGATCTGAAAATGAAAGATAGAAGCTGATTGGTAGCCATGCACAGCTGCTCCAGTTTTTGTCTGCTCCAGTTTTGATAAACTCCCTTCAATGTGTCTGACGAACAGGATTACCCTTACTGGTAATGCAGTTTCCATTACATTCCAAACTAAGTGACTGCTTCTGCTGCCTATACACAAAACGATAAACAGTCATTTTATTTATTGAGCTCGCTAGTTTGTATAGTATTTCGCTTACTGCTGGAATATGAGTGCTTAGCAGAATGCATTCACATCTATATACCCCTTCATGCTTTTTTTGATCTGTTTTTAATTCTTTTATTGCAGGACATTGCTTATCAATGCAGGAGCTGTGTTGAACTTCAAACTGTAAGTTTAATTTACACTTGTTCCTTTCTTCTTTTAATACAATGTCTTATCTAGTTTAAAGAAGAACTCTGGGTAAAGAAAAAAATGTACCCTTGCAGTGGGGCTTCTCCTCCCCCCGCACTGGAACGGTTAAAAAAAACTATGGGGTAAGTGCTTTTCCCCATAGTTCTCTTTAGGGTCATGGGAAGACGTATACTAAAGCTCAGTATATAGCGGGCTATTGCTTGCGATATACTGAGAGCTCAGCAGCCAGGACAGATCCCGACATTACTTTTGAGATCCACCAAGCTGCATGAGTGACAGCTGGCTCTGCCTATCTAGAGGCAAAGCCAGCTGTGCCCACCCCTTCCCCGCTCATTCCTCCACTCAGCGCTGGAGGATCGGAGAGGGGAGGGGGGGAATCCATGCGGTGACTGGCGGTTACCGCTCACTGCAGGGAGACGATCGAGAAGTGAGCGGATCAGCGGCATGTTTCTGCTCACTTCCCGATCAATAGAGCCGATCCGTGACAGCTTCTTTGTCACAGGTCGGCTATAACTATGAGGATGAATGGAAATCACTCACCTCATAGTTCTCCTTTTAAGTGCTCATTATGTCTAGGGGGCTAAAATTAAGCTGTATTACTCACCTGATCCTAGGTTCCATGGCAGTCAGTGCTCGCCCTCCGCAACAGCTATGGAATGTCTCTCAGTGTCCTCACATCTAATGCAGGTCAATGGACCTGCATATGGTGTAATTATATCACCGGTACTTAATCAGCCAGAGCCCAAATGAAAAGAGGCTGTGGGGAGTGGTATAGTAGCCCAGAGGGATCAGGCAAGGAAAATCATTTTTTCCTATCCCCTAGACAAAAAATGAGCACTTAGCCCTTGCAATGCGGGGGTAGCCCCACTGCAAGGGTAAGTTTTTTTTTTTTGTTTTTTTTTGTTTTGTTTGTTCTTTCACCCTTCCATGACCGCTTCAGACAATGTTTTTCACTTCTGGGGACCGGAGAAATTTTGCCATTTTTGCTGTTTTTGGTTATCCATAATTTTCTATCTTTCATGGATTGCACGTACACATATTATATACCGTTTTTTAAAGGACAAAATGGGCTTTAATTTGATTTGACATATGCATATATAAATTCTTCTTCTTTTCGAAAAAATGCTAAAAAACCCTACAATAATAATAATATGTACAGAATTAGTGTAGCTAACAGAAAGTAATTCATAATAAATTCTTTTATTTGTCCTGATTTATAGGGTATATTGTTTGTCTGGGATTTCAGTTTATTTTGGGTGTGAAATACAATTTTAGTGTGGAACGATTTTACATTGTTGTATGTTTGTCTCCTATCTTTAAATGGCTTTCTCGGCACTATATTTCCTTATTTTTTTTTTTATTAAACCTTTCAGAGTTGTATGTATATGACTGATTAGTATAAGTGTTGCAATTTTAACACCAAAGCACATCAGTGCTGGACCGTTATTTTGGCATGGGTTGGTAAATATTGGCACGATAATTTGATTTTATTTTAGTGGTTAAGTAGCTTAAAGTGTATGTATGGTCAAAACGACCTTTTTGCTTTAGATAGTACAGAAGGTTTAGCCCCTCATTCACATTGCCGTACAATACGCTGCGTATATATGCGGGTACGCGCGTATTTTCCCATATGCAAATAAATGGCTCCATACACATAGCTGCGTATGGAGCCATATATTTGCACTGCGTAAAGATGCGCAAAAACAGAATGGAACCGAGATGCGGCCGGGCAACCTATTTCTGCGTATTTTACCCGTGTGCGCGCACGCATAAACACACGTACGTGCATACAGTTCATTAAAACTTCTATTGAATGATGCATTCTGGAATTGCATATAGTGCGTGCATATACGCAATATACAGTTTTGCTCTTGCGTTGTGTGTGCATTAGGCCTTAGAGCCCGTGTGTGCCATGTACCTGCTAGATAGACTCACCGTATTTGTCCTGGTAAGCATTGTCACAGAAAGAGATGGGAAATCAAAATTTGAGAATTATCTGTAGAACAAGAGGTGAAGGAATATCTTCCAGTGAGGACACTTGTTCTGGTGACAACTGTCAAAGAGGGGAAAAAATAAAGCATCTGTTCGCTGATTTACCCCGAAAAGTATAAACCTGAAATCTCTCAGCTCTGAGCACTTGTAATAGCAACAAAGTTAGGGGAAATAAACATTTATAAAAGATGTATTAAAAAAAACCTAACCCAAAATATTTAAAGCCCCTTGCCCCCACATACATGTATGTATGAACACAAACACATACATTGGATGTCTGTGCATATGCAAACGATTGCACAACACCTATACGGTATTGCTGCTCATGCCAGCTTGATAGCAATAATTCATCATTCACTGTTAACCCTAAATACATGCCTTGTAAAGGCTTTTAAAGTGTCTCCTGTGGACAATTTTGGGTACCATAGCTTTATGAATGCTTGCACAAATATCACATGACATGGAAAATTGCCACTACTGCTATTTTACAAATAAATGCTAAATACAAAATTTACAAATAAATACCTTTTTTTTTGTTTTAAAGGGTCTCTGCTTTCAGAAAATAGATAATATTTGGGGGTTTTAAATGTGATTTTTCATGTTAAAAAAAAATTAGCATTTTAGTACGTGTGCCTAAATGAAAAGCAGCAAAAGGGTTAAAGGAATTCTGAGGAAGTGTAGAGGCTGCCATTGCTGGCTTCTTTTGAAAATTAAAATTATTTGGCTGTTATGCTGATCCAGAAGCTTTGCTGCTTTCTAAGTTGATCACTCTGAGCAAGTATGCGGGTTAGAAGTTTTGACTTCACTCATTGTGTTTGTTCCAGGCCAGCTTTTCAGAGCGTATAAAAGCTATAGACAACCAGGCAACAACCCTTTTCAGATGGAGGTCTGAGATGGCAGCCTAAAATACACAAATGCAGTGTTACAAACATGAAGTTTGCTTCAGAATAAAACTGCATGCACGTTTTTCTTGCACTCGCACTGCACTGGAACGCACAGCATTGCGTTACTGTGCGTTCCAATGTGGGCAATCGCACTGTGGGTTGGAGGTGCATTTGCGGTGCAATTTAAATGAATGGCATCACAATGCTCCTCCCGCAGCAGAATTTGTCAGGCCAAACCAAAACATTTTTTTTCCCCCACCTTTTTATAATTTGTTTTGTTTAATATTTGAATTGTGAGGACATGGCACTTGAATAGGTTCAGCCAGGGAATGACTGCTGCCAGTGGCAAGATTCCGCAGATGGCAACTGAATGTAAATACAGCGGGTATTGGGCTGGTGCAATCGCCAGCTTGTTATTAGCCATTTCAAATTGCAATAGCAGGCTGGTTATTGCACCCGCCCACTGCTTGCTGTGCCCTCCTCCCAGCATGGAGGAAAGAGCTAGGGGATCCAACCAACTAATTGATAATGAGAATAGTTGAAAATTATTCTCAATCACTTAATTTATTGCAGCCCTATCCACGGTGCCTAATGCAGGGGTGGTTTGGGTATCCTGGTATAAAGGCTTTGTGCATAAACCTTTAAATAGATAATTCTGTGTTGGTAATGTTGGCATGTTTAAAACACGCTAGCAGCTGTTCACTTCTTAGCAAGGCTTCAAGTTCATTGTTTCATTGTGACAAAAATGTTTGCACTCATTAGCACTGCTAAGATAAAATTGTGTGATTAACCATCATCGAGGGAATCTAAGGGTAAGGTTAGTTTTTCATTTTAGTTTTCAGCTAAACATTTTTTTTTCTCAATAGCTCTGTTTCTTTTTAATATTTTGGTTGTTTGTTTGGGAAGCAGAAAGTCAAACATCACAGCTAACGTTTAGTTCACCACTGCTTATATTTACAGAAAGAAAAAGGAATCCCAAGGATTTGGTGATGACCCTTCTGTTGCAACTACAGGTAAGTCCACTTCCCAAGACAGATGAGTTACAATTACTAGTTCCAAATATATTGGTGTTTCTTCTGTATAATGCTCTACTGAGAAACATGGTTGTGGGTTCATTTGGGAGGTGTACCATGTGACAACAGACCTATCTCCACTGGCTCTTGTTGTTATCTTCTGTAGGAGGGTGGCTTTTGTGCAGAAGGAGTTGTAGATGTCAGGAGTTTTCTTCCATTTGCGGAATTTGTCTGTACGGCTGGTGGGCATCAATTCTTTCAGAGCTGACAAGGCCTTAAACTGGTCATACACCTATAGATTATCTGCAGATTTTCTATGGGCAGATGGAAAAAGTGCAAAAAAAATTCCTCCTTCGATGGTTGGAGGAACCTCCCACTGGGCCAAGCTTCAGTATGTTGCTAGTTGGTCCCACTGGCTCTCAAAACACCTGAATGCCTGCATCCAATCGGATTGTTCAGGTATTTTGAGAGCCAGCGGGGGCCGACTAGCAAGATACTGAAGCTTGGACCAGTGGGCGATTCCTCCATCCACACAGTTTAGCATAGATGGAGGAATCTGTTGCACTTTCTCCATCTGACCATAGAAAATTTGCAGAGAATCTATAGGTGTATAGCCAGCTTAAAAGTGATTGGTGTGGGTGGGATAATGTTGCTGCTTTAAGGATCCAGCAGCATTGTCGGCAGTGCACAGGCAGACACACTTGCTGGAGCTTTGCAGTCATGTTTGGGAAAAGTTTAAAGGTAGTTTACATTGAGATTTATCGGAAACTGTATGCAGGAAATAGGGCAGTGGGAAGGCATCCCGATGCTGGCGACGCACACTGTACGTCGTCAGTCACGAAGGGGTTAAAAGGTGGGTGACTGTATTGCCTTTTCTTCTACTTTAAAGAACAACTCTGGGCAAATGACAAATTAATCCTTGCGGGATTCGCTTTGGTCCCGGGTCTAAAAAAATATATGCTCGCCTGATCCTCAGTTAGTTGCTAGACTGGTTCCCTCAGTCTTTCTCCCCCTCCGCTCCGGCAGTCTGATGACCAGTGTCATGAGACATAAGGACACTGAGGGACACTCCACCACCGGAGGGGAAGAGAGACCTATGGGGACCAGTCTAGCAGCCAGAAGGGTCTGAGCATCAGGTGATTATATATTATTTTTTTTTCATTATTATTTTAGACCCTAGACCAAAATTAGCACTTTCCCCTTGCAGCGTGGGTGTAGCCCCACTGCAAGGGTTAATTTGTCATTTGTGGAGAGTTGTTCTTTAAGTGCTGCAGCAAGGGCCATAGTTCTATGAGAAATTGAAATTCTCAATTATTTCAGAAGGTAGGTTGGGCAGCAGTTTGTAGTCTGCACAGCACCCTTATGTTTGTACTTCAGGCAATGCTTAAAACCTACCAAATCAGCCGATCCATAGAGTGTGTTTTCTAAAGCAGCTGAAACCTCTTCAAAGACAATCTGATGCGTAAAAATTTTAACAAGAAGATTGTATTTTGAAGAGTTCCTCATGATTTTGTTTGCGGCAATATTCTTGTAATACTTCAAATATTGTACAATATGAAGTTCCGAGTGTACAATATACACATCTAAGCAAGCCTCAAAAAAGAAATACAATCCTCCTTTTGTTTTTTTATTTTTCGTAATTGCGTAGATGTATTTGTACCCCTTCTAGGTAGGGACACTTTGGTTTGAAGGTTAGAGATTATGTTCTCTTAGTCGGCTTTAGCAAGCTGTTGCACATTATTTGTATGAAAGCAGGTTTTCTGTGCAGCATTAGGTAGATGTTCAGCAGATAAGATGTAAGCATACTTAACATAATCCTATTGGCAAAATTTCCCTTGGATACTAATGTGAGGGCCTACACTTTACAGGGAATTTCCAGGCTTTTTAAACTCTTTTAGATATAAATGTGAATATGAACACCTTCATGTAAACGTATTAGATGTTGGGGAGATTTACCAAGCAATGCACATAAGATTATATTTTTGTGCACCTAAATTCTGACTAGATTTGGCCTGCTGCTGGCTGTTTTTTAATTTCTCCTGCAGTTGTGTTCTTTGTAGAGCTGATTTAAAATAGCTTTTCACATGCGCTGTATTGAATGTGGGTACGTAACATATGGTTAATGTGTTCCCCCTTTGCTGGGTTTTTTTTTTGTAGGAGGAAACAATAAGCAAAGCTATATGTTATTTTTTTTTCCATAACAAATAGGACCTACCCGCATGACCTCTGTTGTATTGCATTTTCCATAAGATGTTTCCATTTGTTTTTAAAAATAGCGAAACGTCTGCCAAGGGTTTTCATCTATTTAGTTTTAAGAACTTCAGGCAGGTATAGAAGTTATGTATTTAATAAAAAACAAAAAAATAATTTTTAAATGCAAATTGTATACGTACCTGAATTTTTTGCTTTATTTCAGTCTTTTGTAATCCCTTGTCAGCACTCTGACTAGGAGAGGGAGGTGCAGAACTTGGAGCCACCCATATATCCTGTATTTAGATGTACAGGGTTATTCACAGAAGGGTGAAGGGTTTGGAGAAGGCAGAAGAAGTGACCAATCTAGGACAACATAGCTGATTTGGAAAGATTCTCCAATTCAGCTCACGTTCCAGTTCAGCTAAGTTGTCCTAGATTGGTCACTTCTCCTGTCTTCTCCAAACTCTTCACCCTTTTGTGATTAACCCTAATAATGTCAAGGAACATACTGACAGGAAAGGAAGCAAATGGGTGACCTCATTAGTCTCTTGCTACTCCTTCACCCTCCAATTACAGGTGGATGACAGGGAGGGGACTACGGACGAGAGCTATGTTGCCTAACGGCAGAAAAAAAATATCAGGTCACCAGGCTGGCTGTGCTATGTAGTAGGGCTGTGTAAATATCAGAAAGGTATGGACAAAACTACAATCCTTTGGCAGGTGAGATCCTACTTCTATTTGTATTTAGCATTTTGCATGGAGTCTAGCTTAATTGTTTTCTGGAGAAAGGATGAAGTTTATTCAGACATCTCTTGAATTGATAAGAGATGACCAAAGTCAATCAAGACCAAAAACAGATTCTAGTACTAGTATTTATAGTGAAGTCTTGAAAGGTTTAGGAGTTAAAAGTGAAGGTCCGTTTTATTTACTTTAAAGTGAACTGGTGATGTTAGAAGCTGATTTCATTTTAAAAGGAGCAGGCTTATGACATGTCATGCTGATTCTGGTTTACAGTGAAGTTTGAAAAGTCCTAACTCTCATCCTGTATGCTTGTACCAGGTCCACTATTAAAAGAATACAGATGATTGCTCCGCATCCTACTTCCATGTTTCTATCTTCACAGGCTCTCTTTAAGTTGTTTGTACTCAAAACATACAAACTCCATCCGATTACATTCCAGAATGACTTCATTTGCTTATGCCTGTTAAAAATAATTTTAGGAGTTTTGGAGCACCATTAATTCCTTGCAATAAGTTAGAGACACTAAACTCAGGAGTTAAAGGAGAACTATGGGAGCCTCTCTGATCCTCCAGCGCTGACTGGAGGGACGGGAGTCGGCCGGCCATAGCTGCCTCTAGATAGGCAATGTCTGCTGTCAATCAGCCAGCTGGGTGGATCTCGACAGTGTTGTCGGGATCTGTCCCGGCTGCGGCGCTTTCAGCATATAGCGGGTAATAGCCTGCTTTATACTGAGTTTTGGGTCACAGGAGGACGTTAGTATATGTCCTCCCGTCAACCCTAAAGAAAACGATGGGAAAAAAGGTTACCCCATAGTTCTTTACATCTTAAAAATCCATTCAAGTACCCCAACTGTTCACATAAATGTATCTTATTTGTGTATCACTCTGTATATCCTCAAATCGTCTCTGAATTGGTGGTGACACT
Organism: Nanorana parkeri; assembly: GCF_000935625.1. Lineage (NCBI taxonomy): Eukaryota > Metazoa > Chordata > Amphibia > Anura > Dicroglossidae > Nanorana > Nanorana parkeri. The sequence continues at coordinate 548,091 of NW_017307403.1, read as the reverse complement.
GTCCTTCCTTCTGGAGGGTGGCTACTTTTGTTCCCCATGGTCCCTGTGTGTGTTGTAAAGTAGCCACCACCCCAAGCTCACTACTAGTGATGGACTAAAATTTCAATACAAATTGGCAAACCAAATGTGAGCTTGTATTCAATCATGGGAGCAAGCTTGGAGAGGTGGCTACTTTATAACACACACACAGGGACATGGAGAACCAAAGTAGTCACCCTCCAGAAGGAAGGACAGTGTCACCATGAATACAGAGATAATTTGTTGATCTACAGCTGAGTGATGCACAAATAAGATACATTTATGTTAATAGTTGGGGTACTTGAATGAATGTGTTTTTTAGTTTAACATTTCATGGAAAATATGTTCTTCCTGCTTAGTAATTTTTCTGTTTAGTGTTCTTTTCTGAGTTAGTGTTTGTGGAACAGGACAAGAGTAGTTCAAATACAGTCTGTGATATCACATTTGTACATGAACATGAGAAATGCCCTTGTCTAATAATCAAGCCTTACTGTCCATGTATTGCACAGACTATTTCTGTTTCTAGGCATACCATTGTTGGTATGTATTATAACAAATAATTCCCCTGGAGTAGCTATCGATTACTACAAAATATTCAATTATCAGAAACTAACGTTGCTTGGTCATCTATTGGCTTTTATCATTTCTATTAGGGATGCACAGATACTTTTCGAGTACCAGTGCAGATACTTGGCATTTTCATGAGAAGTACCAGGGTTGCAGCTGGGACCTGGCTCTAGCACTCCACCACTGTCCTGAAATCATTAGTCTGTATTGTTTTAGAAAAACTGTCACATGACAATAAGCAAAAATGTACCAGTACTCGTACTTGTAAGTACTTCGCAAGTACCAGTACTCGTACTCGCAAAACTGGTATCTGTGCAACCCTTTATTTATATTCATACAAACAAAATCATACATTAAAACAGAGATGTACAAATCCCAGGAGCCCCGTGTGCTCCTTACACATGACAGCTGCCTCTCTAATTTTTGAATTTTTTTCTCTAGTGTAGTCATGGAGCTCAAAAGTATCGGTACATGTACTCATACTTGTACCGAGTACTGTACTTGGTATCTGTGCAACCCTAATTTCTATGTGAAGTAAACCACATTTTCTACTTTTTTTCCTCCAGTCTGTTTTGTATGCAGTCAATTAAACAAAACAAAAATGACAAGATCGTGTTTTTCTTGTATAAGTATTTTTCTAATCTGGACGCATATTCTGTTTCTTACATTTATTTCAGGAGACAATATTCGTGAATTCCTGCTCAGCCTCCGATACTTCCGGATCTTCATTGCTTTGTGGAACATTTTTATGATGTTTTGTATGATTGTGTAAGTATAAGCAGATAGTATGTTATTGACTAGGATCCCCCTAACATCTTCAGCAACTGTACAGTATTTATGATGGTATATTGTATGCAGGAATTCAGATTTACCTAGGTTTGTTGAATATAAACTTCCACAAACTGTATGATTACATGTCTGTGAAGGTTCTCATTCATCCAGGTCATGGTGTATCTGTAAAAAAATAAGTCAAGGCAACTGGACTTGCTGTATTTTTCTTGAAGACTTTTCACTGGACATCCAACCAGCTTTCTCAATTCAATGACTTGTACGGGTTTACAAGCCATTCTGAATTGAGAAAGCTGGTTGGATGTCCAGTGAAAAGTCTTCAAGAAAAATACAGCAAGTCCAGTTGCCTTGACTTATTTTTTACAGATATATGATTAGATCTTTTCTAATGAATGGAAAACCGATTCAAACACTGCACAGTATGTTAAAGCCTTGATGGGTTTACTAGAGTGCATTACACTGTTAAATTGGGGGCCCTTGTACTATAATACATAATTATCAGTTGTAATGTGTGGGGCCAGCTGTATTATTTCCCTTTTACCTTTTGTCTCTGAGGTTTCCTTTTTTCCCCTTTTTATAATTTAAAATATTGTATTGTCCTTTTTAGTTGTGTTTCAGCTTCCATTTGCCAGGGTTCCAAAAAAAAAAGAAGCAAAATGATATGGCATCATTTTGTACAAGATTTATGTAAGTTTATAGCATTTTGCTTGTTTCATCTGGAAGATCTTCCGGTCTTTTGAATGAGCTCACGCAACATTTTTTTTCCTTTCGACCTTGCTCCATAAGCATATGGCTTCTGCTTTGGAGTAAACAGGAATACAATAAGAATTAATATACCATCTAACTATATCGTAAAGTGTGGTGGGACTTAGGGCCTGTTCACTCCAAAATCAAAAGGAAATCGCAAGTTAGCGGAGGGTCTGTTGACTTGCAGTTTCAAACACCATTGCCTTTTTTTTGTCTTCTTTTTTTTTTTTTGCCAATCTTTATTTTAATTAGCATGTCCTGAGTGGACAAACATCTGTGAATATTTTCAGTTGTGATTAAATTTGTTTTCCATTTATATTACATTGCGCTGAAAAAAAGAAGAGCATACTGGTCCCATTCACACCCACTAATTTTTTCGTGCCCCTGCCGTTAAAAAAAATGAATGACAACACAAGGTATCTGGTGTGAATGGGGTCTTGCATCGCACATAGGCCCTTTCTACAGTACATCTGAGACACCAAAACACTGGGAAAGCAAGCAGGTATTGTTTGGAGCCAGGCTTGTCCCAATTGGGGCAAAGTAAGTCGATGACAGCCTGCAGCTTCGGGGGGTGGCTGGGCCCGTCGTCGGCAGCGATAGGAGGCGGGGCCCAGTGATCGAGGAGGCAGGTCTTACGATGGGGAGAAGGGCCTGGCGATCAAGGAGGCGGGGCCCGCAAGCGATCGTGGAGGAGAAGGAAGCGGACAGAGGATCGGCCAGACAGGTAAGAGGGCTTTACCGCCCACCTGAGACCCTGCAGAGCTCACCATAGAGAGTTTATGGTGGGCTCTGCAGGGTCACCCTCAGGTGGGCTGTTTGGGTTATCAGGTGGACTGATCTAGAAATCACAGGGCCCCATACACGATTTTGCTATGAGGCCCTGTGATTTCTAGTTACCCCCCTGGTACATAGCATTATTTTGTTTCTTTTTCTAGTGACAAAAATGACATTATCTTCTGAATCCCCTGTATGCACTTCATTGACATATTTCCTGTATGTTTAAATGGTGGATGCTTTATTGTCAAGCGCCTTTATTTGGGAAGGCAAAATGCAGCTTCCCATGGTTGCAAGTTAGAATTCACCTGACTCTAGTAAAGTGTAATCTGATTGCTGTGGGTAACTGCACATTGCACTTCAGCTTTCCGGGTTTTTTTTTTTACCATGCTCTTGTAAGTGAGCCTGCAGCAGCTAAAGCCAAGTTAAAGTCTCAGACCTTTTTATTTAAATATAGTTCTGTATCCCTGTATGCTATTTGTGACTGATATTTGCTTGAAAATTCCCTAAAGTCAAATAGTGAACTGGATTGACTGATAATTGAGACACCACATACCTATGTTTCTTAAAATGACATATGTAACAAATATGGGACTTTCAAGGTGCCAAACACAAACAATTGTATTAAAACGATTCCAAAGGTCCCTAAAATACCCTTTTTTTTCCCCTCAGGCTTTTTTAGACTTGTACAGGCTTTTAGAGAAGGGGAAGGGATGTGTCTAACCAGTCCGATTACTATGCACTGATTGTGGTGAAAGCACTGGCTTCAACCTTGGTGCCTATTGGACTGTACAATCCTATTTAATGTGATATTGAAGTCATAAGGTTTTTAAGTGATTTTCGAATGTTGATGAAATCACTTACAACGGATGCTGCTCCCTTGATGTTTAAACGTTTGTTTCCTGCAGAATCAGCTGCTCCCCTGAGCATTGGCCCTAATATCCTGTTTTAGGGTGGCTCCTTTCCCTTGCAGAGTCCTATGGTGTACTAGTAAGCTGTGTGTGTGTGTGTTTCCCTCCCTTCTCTAGGCTAGTAAATGGACTGCTCTTATCCCTGCTCCTCTTTCCTTTTCCAGTCTAGTAGATGGAGGGTTGCTGGAGACTGATCTGTCCCTTGTGACCATGTACAAGACAGGAAGTTAAGGGAAGCCGAGCTGAGAGAATCGGAGCCAACTGTTTTGAAACTTGATGACTAAATGCTTGTGCACAAATGTAAAGAATGTAACTTGCTTTACATGGTCTTTTGTTTTGTTTGTTTTTTTTCCCCATCCCTGAATGTAGCATTTTTTTCTGCAATTGTTAATAATGATGGTCTTGCAGCAAAATATATTATGAAATGTCTAGTACATACCTATTGCTATTGGTTAATTCCTATTTGTTCTTAATTTTCAGGTTATTTGGCTCGTAAATGTGGCAAATGGTACTCCTTGAGTTAAGAGGATTTTCTACACTATTATGTCCTTAACCTCCCTTTTCTGCCACCATGTCATATTTCTGTAAAAAAAAGTTCCAGCTTGTTTGTAAATATTGTCTTTCTGTATACTTGTAAATAAAAGATAAGTTGTGACTTGCATAGCTTGGTGATGCCAGAATGACTCCGGGTTGAAATTATAAAACACAAATAGGTTCTAGATGGAAACATTTTAAGACGTACTCGTATATCATGATCTGTAATATCCTTGCTAAATTATGCAGCAAATGCAGAAATACCCAGTATCACATGTCTTTATGCAATGGGCTCTTCCAGATGGCATTAAAGTATTGCTAGTTATTGGGTTGAGTTCCTTTTCCAGGAGAAATTTTGGTTATATCACTAGAGGATTCATTATTGTGTATATTGTTTAAGTGTTTTAAAACATATTTGTGTTTTGTTAGCATCGTATAGAAGGAAATCTAAATATGTATAAGTTTATGTAAAATAAAAAAACAGTTATGATTGAAATGACATGAGCTTATGGCTGGTCATTCTTCTTCAAAATGTTCTTAAAGTATATCTAAAGCCAGAACTTTTTTCTTTTAAAAAAAAAAATGTATATGGAATGTTTAGTTTTTTTTTTTCTTTCTAGCTGTCTGCCTTTCATTGGGGAAGATTACCTTTACTTTGTCTTCCAAAGACACAACTGGAAGTGAGAGAAAACTGGCTCCAAGGTTAGGGGAAATTCCCATGTGGGTAGGTGTCCCCATTGGAAGACCCTTGCCCCCCACACTTCTGTGTTGGTGACAACTGAATTTTTGGATTTACCATCTGTTTGTCACCAAGACAAAATGAGAGGGTGAATCTCCCCAGCATGGGACACAGATAGCAATATGATATAAGACATCATTGATGTGTTACTTCTTGAGCTCTATACTAAGATGATGCAGCAGTTATCTGCTCCAAATCATGTTTTTTTTAATCTCCTTTTGTGATTTTTAAAGTTAGCTTAAATCTGTTTTCTCTTTAATATATTTCAAATGCTGTTTAAATCACTTACAATTGATGTTGCTCCTTGATGTTTAAGGGCAGGTTCACACCATTTTCTGGACCAGATCTGGAACGCAGTGCATTGCGTTTTTGCCACGTTCTGCAGCTGTTTTTTTTTTTTATAGCTTAAAATGGGCTTTCATGTGCGTTGCAGTGTGTTTGCATTTTTCATGCGTTTCTATGCATTCCAGGCAAAATTAGACCTGCAGTACTTTTATAGACTGTTTTGGAACGGACTGTGCTGGTGTGAACAGAGGCCAGAAATAGCATAGGGATACATTAGGATGCATTTTGGGTCCAGAAACTATCTGGTCTGGAGATAATCTGGATGTGGTGTGAATGCACTTTTTTAAGTTTTAGTTTCAGGGGCTCAGAATTGGCTGATTCCATGATCACTGGCTCTGATATCCTGTTTTAGGGTGGCTCTTTTCCCTTGCAGGATCCTATGGAGCCACGTTTGTGTGTGCTTGTAACCTGTGCAGCCCATAACTCATCGCAGTCCAAAACCTGGAAATGGGTGCTGTAGTGACCGCGGATGACGCCCTAAGCAAATCAGTCATGAATGAAGAAATCACCAGCACTCCTGGGTTCCAAGAATGCCAGACCTTGTTTATTGACATCCAATCAGGTTGCACAATGTATAGCAACGTTTTTGAGCGCACAACCGTTCCTTCTTCAGACAAACAGTCACTTTGCCTGAAGACCACTTTTGCGTTTCGAAACATTGCCATACATTGTAGACTTGATTGGTGGATGTCAATAAGCAAGGTCTGACATTCTTGGAACCCAGGAGTGCTGGTGATTTCTTCATTCATGACTGATTTGCTAGTAACCTGTGATTTGCTAATAACCTGTCTCTATAAACACAGTCACTGCCCTGCCCCATGCTCCGTCCTTCCCCATTCTCCAAGCTAGTAGATGGGCAGTTGCTGGAGTCTGCTCTGTCCCTTGTGATTTTGTACTGCACTGGAAGTTCAGGGAAGCCGAGCTGAAAGAGTTCAAGTCAGCTGTTTGGAACATGATGACTATAAGTGCTTGGGGGAAAAAAAGGTAAGGGGACACTTTGCTGGGCAATGTATATTTGCTTGGTATGGATTCAAAAAAGATTGAGAGTTTAATACTACTTTAAGTTAAAATGTCTCTGGCTCGAAAAGGTCTTACCTGCTGCTTTCTTAGGGTGCTTTCAGTTGGCTGCGGTTATCACTACATCATTTGCACCTTTTGAACATCAGTGCATTTTTTAACTGTTGTAAAACATTGTACAACAGCCAGCGTATACGGTCAGACAACTATGCTGACTAATCCCTCTTTTTTTTTTTTTGATAAATGCTGCAAGATATGTCTTAGCACAGCATTCCTGTAGGAACCACTTTACAGTGCGAATCATTGTCCATTTCCCTGGGCCTGTCCCATCAAGTATGTAGTATTCTCCAAGACTACATTGTCACAGATCACTAAACCTACTAAACATTTTTAAAAGTTTTATCATTGTCAGATGGCAGGAGCTGAAAATGTAAAGCGTTAGACCCGATTCACACCAGGGGTTTTTGGCATGTTTTTATGCTTGTTTCAGAACGTTTTACAGATGTTTTCTGTTCCCATGTAATAGCTTTTTGAGGCGTGTTTTAAGCTTGTTTTCCGTTGACCATTGAAAAGCAGTCTCGGCTGCAAAAACATGCTAAAAACCATGCACAAATGCGCTGATCGGCGCTTTCTATTGAAGTCTATGGATCAAAGGGAGCTGATAAGTGCCAGAAAAGAAGTTTAGGGACTATTCCAAACAACAAACTTAGATTTCCCTTGCCGAACTCCTTACCGGAAAACCCCAATTCAACGAGGGGGGTGCTTGTAATGACTGTGGATGGTTCCGCCAGACAATATTGGTAGATGTCACCAGCAGACCAAAAGTATTGTAATCCAAAGTGTTTGTTTATTTTAAAAAATCATGTCATCAAAACTAGCGCTTTCAAGCCACGCAGGGTCCCCTTCATCAGGTCATTGCTGAGCCTGATGAAGGGAATCCTGAATGGCCCCGAAAGCCATAGTTCTGATGACATGACGTTTTAAATAAATGAGCATTTTGAAATATTGGTAGATAGAGGTCACCAGCACACCAAAAGTTTTGTAATCCAAACAGGTGTATTTTTACGTGCTATTGTGTGAATGGCCCCCATAGGAATACATGGGTTTTTAATTTGCTTGCGTTTCAGCATGGAAAAAAAGCCCTGGTGTAAACGGCCTTAATGGTAATTGAGGTAAGGTTTGGGAACTCTAGCGGCAAAACTTAACACACAAGATACATTACAAAAGGGATTACTTGTAATATTTTGAAATGTATAGGTAGAAAACCATACCTGTGCAGAACTTGACCTCCAGAACATTTTGTCTTTTTGTTTTGGATAGAGTAGGGAAGAGTTCAAATCTCCCTCACTTGTTCGGAGATGCCCATGTAATAAATGGGGGAACACTTGTCTCCTGGTCAGCATGAAAAAAACATTGTATAAGGTTCTTCACCTTCCCTAGAACAAAAATGTGAATTTGTTATTTTTAGTGTCCTCATTGGTGAAGTTTCCCATGCTTTCCTGTCCTAACAGGAAGTGAGAGGAAATTCCCCCAATTTGGACACAATGAAAACTGGCATAGGCTCTAACCCTCCCCTGGTTTATCTAAAACAAAACAAAAAAGAGCTAGTCATTAATATTTGGTACTGTGCTTTAGTTGGGTATACTTTTACTCTTTTGTTTTCAAACTTTGGACAGAGCATCTGCATCCACATTTATTTTAAGAAATTGCTAGCATGATATCTGCTGTAGGATATCTAGGTGAATGAACTTGTACTTTAAATGTGTTTTAGTTCTGATAAAGTGTCTATATTTATTTTTGTTATTGTCTATGAACTACTTTTATAGTTTACATTTTGATTAGTCATATTCAAGATGTACTGTTGCTGGGTAATTTAAGGATCACAGAAATGTGTTTAATAATCTGCCTAGTCTTTTGGGTTGATACAGCAGTGTCATCAAATGTCTTCATAATAAACATTTATTCAATATGGCTTGTATTTCTGCCCTTACGGTTTATAACAACATTAGGTTTGAAGATTATTTATCATACTGAAAACCCCTTTTCCAATACTTGTACTTAATGCTGTTTACTACTGTTAATGAAATAACAGGATTTACACACCTTGGCGACTTTAAGAACCGTAGTCATGTCCTCCTTTTTTACAGGTATCATAATAGGAATCTGTGCCAGACCAAGAGTTTCATGCTTCACCCTTGCAGAGCAGTGCTCAAAATGCAACTAAACTGAGGGATACCAGCTTTAGCAAGATCACCAAGCTGCATTTTGCATGGTGCTCCAAGATTTTTGAGCTCTAACAAAACATTACTTTTGTGCCAAAATGTGTTGTTTTCACTTTTCAGTTTATGCTTGACCATCAACCGGAAGTGGGAAACAAGTGCCTAATCCACAAGCAGTAGCAGACACCTTCAACTTCCTTAGTGGTAATTATTGGATCACTTCAGCTATAAATCCACAGGTGCTAGTTGACCCTCTTAACCAGGGGTCTCAAACCTCCGGCCCTCCAGCTGTGGTGAAACTACAAATCCCATGATGCATCTCTCTTCGGGAGTCGTGGCTGTGAGAATCTTGCAATGCCCCATGGGATTTGTACCACAGCTGGAGGGCCGGAGGTTTGAGACCCCTGCTCTTAACCTTTCTATTGGCCCATAGAGAAATTGACCAGTAAATAAGGCTTAGAAGCAGGATTAGGATGGGCTAGGCTCTTGAACCAGAAAACTGGGTGGAGAGCCTGGCCCAGCTTTACCATCCTCTTCCTAGAGCTGTGTAAGGCTATTAGCACACCATGTCTGGAGCAGATCTGCAAACGCAGTGCAGTCCAGTCTGTTTGGATGCAGTTTTAATGCGTTCCATTGCATTCCAGACCAGAGAAAAGAAGACGCATTGTTTTTTTTTGTCTGGACCGAAACGGACTGCGCTGGTGTGAACAAAAGCCCAGAAATACTATAGAGCTACATTGGGATGCTTTTTTTGGTCCGGGAACAAACTGTTCTGGTCCAGACCCTGTCCAAACATGGTGTGAACAAGCTCTCAAGAAGAACGTCAGGATGTTTTATCCTAAACTTTGGAAAGGACATGGATGCAGTTCTCTTACTAAGCGGACCTTTACACCCAAAAATCAAATTCTACTGATGCACCTCTGTATGAATGATGATTATTAATAACATAGACATGTCAGGTGTAAAATGCTGTGATTTTGAAATACTTACACTTGCAGAGCATTCACTTCCTGCTTTGAAAGGGCAAAATGACTTCAGTGTGCCAAAGCAATGCACATTGGGATTGCCTTGCCATCAGCAGAGCATTGCTGGCAATTCTCATCTCGGGGAAAGGCATTTTCCTCCTCTGAGATCATGTGCATGGTCACATGTCTAGTCACATGTGCCAGAAATCCAGGAAGTAAAAGCGGAAGGGCAAACTGCTCTTAGTAAACATGGCCACTGCCAGAAGACTGGGCAAGAAAAGAGAAATAATGTATTCAAAGAATACAAAGCTGGCAATCATCTAGAAGTATCTGTTTGTAGATTGTCATTACTAAATATTAGCAAAGGTGTGTTTAGTGTTGTTTTTAAGATATGGGGTAAAGGGCTGTTTTAATGCTCTCCTGCTTTTTGTACCTGTAGTCTGTTGTGCAGAGTATACACTAAAGTAAATGAGCTTGTAGGCATATCAAAGCTATCCAGCAAAGTACAGAGCCCGAATCTCTGCATGCATGGAGAACCATAGGAGAGAACAGATTTATAGTTATTTTTACATTCTTTTAAAGTAAATCCAATAAACTGGTTGCAGTAGTACAATATATGCAGTGCTGCCTGTACATACCTATACAAGACCACCCAGGGTTGGTTGTGCCCCAAATCTTGGGCTGCTATAAGGTGCTAGTTTTCACATTTGCCAAGTGTCAAAAGATAACTTGCTGGTCCTGGCTTCCTGCATATTCATGTTGGTCAATGAGACATCAGTCATAGTAATGTATAAACTTGGGGTGGCAGTGGGCCAGCCTTTAGCACTATCAGGAAATGTTGAAACCGGAATCTTACAGCAGCCCATGATTTGGGGATGGCACCTACACTAGAGGGGTCCTGTTAATGTATATGAAGGAACTGAATTGAATTGCAGCAGCCTCCCTATTTTTATAGTATGGATAGATCTGCGTTAAGTGAGAGATCAGCCTGTTTCACTTTCAGTGGTGATCACTCATGCACTCTCCTGGTGCTTCCATTAGCTCATCCACTTTCCCCTCCTCTTGGCTGCCTTCCTCCATCGCCTTTCTGGATCTAAGCCCAGTTCTTCACTAGCTGAATACCTTCTGTTTGCTCCTTCCTGTTCCAACTACAGCAGTTAAAGCTCAGGACTACAAAGTTTGTGACCAAAAACATTTTCAGCTTTGTTACTAAAATGAATGATCTTGAACGTGCTTATCATTTAGTATTTACTTATTTGCTGTTTTAATGCTGGAAACCCTCGGGTAAATTTAAATGGCTTTGTTAGTTTGCTGTGCAGCTACTCGATGAAAGTTAGGATTGTTGCATCTTTCCTCCACCACCCCCTTCCCTACAAAGAACTCTACAGAACACTGTACCTGACACTGTCGGGTACATTAGATCTTTATGTAACCAACATAAGTGCCATCTTTAAAGCTGTACTTCAGACAAATAGCTCAATACACAGTTGAAATACACATACTGTATGTGAAATGCCACATCTGCTAAAGGATTTGTGTTTCATGTATGTCGCTGCCAAACAGCACAGCCAGGAGGGTGACACCACTTCTCTGATAGAGTTAAGGAATATAGTGGTGTCACCTAGCTAGCACCCGACTGCTGATTTGGACAATAAAGGAGCAGCAACACAATAATAAGTAATTAGTTCTGCTCTCTCCTCCATGTGCACATAGCAGATCCTGATTAGCTTCTAGCACTGCTCTTCCCGCTATCAGTCTAAAGGTGCCCATACACCTTACAATTATCGTTCGATTTTTGTCTGATAAGCGGCAAGTTGATGGGAAGTGCACAACCGCTATTACTGTGCAACTGGACGAATTGAGTCTATCGGGCAGGCTAGAAAACTCTTTTTGAAACAAAGGAAAATCGATGGATTAGTGGCGTTTTCGTACAACAAAAATAGTAAGATGAACACTGCCCATGTGCAAACAAAAATCTGTTCTGTCAATCAATGAAATTCAGCCAGTTAGTATTGCTGATGAAATCTGCATTGGTCTGTGCACGATGGGTTATTTAAACGCAAATTAAACGAGGGTGCGATGTCTGGACAAAGGAAATTGTACAATGGCTGTAAGAGGTATGGCCACCTTAAGTGCTGTAATGCAAGGGGTGACAGTATACTGAAATCATGACAGATACTTATTTTTCCTGTAAAATGGGGAAGGGTTAGAACCATTTCCAGGTTATTGCTGTCTGTGACTTTTTGTCTCGCTGACCATCGCTTGCCTCGTTTCTTGTCCTGCTATCGGGAGGATGGATTTCATCAAGGGAGCCACAGACGGCAATATAAATTTAACAGAAGCGTTCATCTAAATCTGTAAAGTAAAAAAGAGCTTTGGCTGGAATTGGCCTTAAATTGTGTTATTTTGAATGACCACCCAACTGTATTAAATTCTGTTTTAAAGTGAACCTATACCCCCCATTCACTAAAAAAATCACAATAGCATGCAGCTCTGCATGCTGATTTAAAATCATCTTACGTGCAATAAACAAACTTGTTTTTCATTTACTTACAAAGCTCATCTACTTCCTGGTCCATTTTGGCACAAATGATGTAGTGTGCCAAAGCATTGCATCCTGGGAAGGTTACATCAGCAGAACATTGCTGGGAAATCTCATGTGTAATGTCATGAGATCTCCGGGAAAGGCATTTTCCTCTCCGGAGATGATGTGCATGGTCACATGTCCTAGTCGCATCTGCCAGAGTTCCAGGAAGTAAATGGAGATCTAGTAATCTGCCCTTAGTAAAATTGGTCACTGTGAGAAGACTGGGGAAGAAAAGAGAAAACATTTATGCAAAGAATACAAGGTCGGCAATTGTCTAGAAATATGTGTTTGTAGATTGTCATTACTAAACATTTCTAAAGGTGCCTTTGTTGTTATTTTAAAGATATGAGTAAAGGTCTTCTTTACACGAGAACTATGGGGCAACCTTTTTTTGCCCATAGTTCTCTTCAAGGTCACGGGAGGACACATACTAATGTCCTCGGGTAACCCAAAACTCTGCATATAGTGGACTAGATGCTCACAGCTGGGATGGATCCCCCACAATACTGTTGAGATCAACCCGCTGACTGATTGACAGCTGGCTCTGCCCGCCCCATCCATTCCTCCAGTCAGAACTGGAGAAAGAAGAGGGGAGGGGGGACTGTCTGCAGAGAGATGATTGGAAAGTCAGCGATCGGCGGTATGTGTTCACTGACCCCCCGATCAATAGAGCCAACCTGTGACCCCTTCAGTGTCAGTCGGCTTGAATTATGGGGATGAGTGTTTTTCACTCACTCCATAATTCTCATTTAGGCCTCATTCACACAGCTAAGTGTCGGCCCGTACAGATCCGTGTGGTGTGCACGGCCGTATCGGGCCATTCCCAGGAAGGACAGGTGCTGCGTGTGATCGTACGCAGCAGCCTGTTTTTCTCTATGGGAGTACACGGCCATAAGCTCACCCGTGTGGGTGGGGGTGTCCGTACTCGTACGCAGATAGGATTGATCCTGAGCACGGACACCCGCGCGGATGTGCAGCTCGGGTGAGCGTACAGCGGCTTACTCCCGTAGAGAACAACCGACTGCTGCGTACAATCACATGCTTCCCGGGAATGGCGTGATACGGCCGTGCACGCCGCACGGATCTGTACGGGCCGTCACTTAGCTGTGTGAATGAGGCCTTAATGTCTGCCTGGAGTCGAGCATTAGGCCCACATGCACACATTTCTACTGCACAAGCTGGCGTTTAGAGACATCACTATTAAAAAGTTATTCAGTGGCATTAGTCATGTTTTGTATATGGTGGTACAAATCCCAGTGCCCAAAAAGGATTTATTGTTTTGTCCTACTTCTAATGGCTCTCTTAGCTTCTCTCCTTGTGCATGGTTCTTGGTTCATATCCTAGTGCTTCCTAGTTATGTCATATATATTTTTATTGTTGCTTTAACCATATTTATGACATGCTGAAGGGAACAGCACTTTTTATTTTTAGATTTCTACTGTTCTGGTTCTCAGATATCTGCAAGGGCCTCAAGTATACATATATCAGCTAAAGTTCACTTTAAAAAAAATGCACACATCTTCATAAGATTAAAATTTGGCATTTATGTATTTATTTTGCATAGCCTTTTTTGCACCAGTACATAGCAAACTGTGATGTGAACATGTGTTATGTTACACCATGAATACCTAGTGGATTGTTTAACTTTGGCAACATACACAAATTGTATTTATAGTGTGTGTGTGTAAAAAATTTGTCGATCAGACACTACTACTAATTGCAGGGATGATAATTGGCATACTATTTTGTTTTGCGCAAACTCCATACACTTTTCCATGGGAGAAATGAATTCTAGGACCTTTGGTACTCTTATTTTCTGAGCAGGTAACAGGAAGTGAACATCTTTTAAGCTTTCACCAGTAGTAGAAGGGAAAATCCCACAATTGGGATACCTCTTCTGGTGACAAATGTTTAAAGTGGAATTTTGTACCACTTTGGGGAGATTTCCTCTCCCTTCCTATTGTGTCACTAGGTACAAATCTGTCTATTAGGGACAGAGACAGCAGTAAAGATCTGTCTTGCAATAACTACAGAAAATATCTTGGTCCTGGCAGAAATCCACTGTGCTTCTAACTTCCGGTTGTGAGTTGACAATGCTGCCTTTCGTCCATGTAAATCCCAAGCAGTGTTGTCAACCCTGCCCAGTTTTCCTCTGCTGGGCTACAGAACACCACCCCTTCTCATCATCTCCATAACAAAGGTGGGGGGG
>NW_017307403.1:505727-533264 GCF_000935625.1 Nanorana parkeri | reverse complement strand
GGACATGCACCCAAAAAAAAAAAAAAAAAAGCACCACCCTCCTCAAGCATGACACAGCTGACAGCTCCACGCTGCTACTGACACTTCCTGTGAGTAGCGCGGGGGGAGGGGGAATAGTGCGTGCTTTCTGCTCTCTCCTCCATGTGCACATAGCAGATCCTGATTAGCTTCTAGCACTGCTCTTCCCGCTATCAGTCTAAAGGTGCCCATACACCTTACAATTATCGTTCGATTTTTGTCTGATAAGCGGCAAGTTGATGGGAAGTGCACAACCGCTATTACTGTGCAACTGGACGAATTGAGTCTATCGGGCAGGCTAGAAAACTCTTTTTGAAACAAAGGAAAATCGATGGATTAGTGGCGTTTTCGTACAACAAAAATAGTAAGATGAACACTGCCCATGTGCAAACAAAAATCTGTTCTGTCAATCAATGAAATTCAGCCAGTTAGTATTGCTGATGAAATCTGCATTGGTCTGTGCACGATGGGTTATTTAAACGCAAATTAAACGAGGGTGCGATGTCTGGACAAAGGAAATTGTACAATGGCTGTAAGAGGTATGGCCACCTTAAGTGCTGTAATGCAAGGGGTGACAGTATACTGAAATCATGACAGATACTTATTTTTCCTGTAAAATGGGGAAGGGTTAGAACCATTTCCAGGTTATTGCTGTCTGTGACTTTTTGTCTCGCTGACCATCGCTTGCCTCGTTTCTTGTCCTGCTATCGGGAGGATGGATTTCATCAAGGGAGCCACAGACGGCAATATAAATTTAACAGAAGCGTTCATCTAAATCTGTAAAGTAAAAAAGAGCTTTGGCTGGAATTGGCCTTAAATTGTGTTATTTTGAATGACCACCCAACTGTATTAAATTCTGTTTTAAAGTGAACCTATACCCCCCATTCACTAAAAAAATCACAATAGCATGCAGCTCTGCATGCTGATTTAAAATCATCTTACGTGCAATAAACAAACTTGTTTTTCATTTACTTACAAAGCTCATCTACTTCCTGGTCCATTTTGGCACAAATGATGTAGTGTGCCAAAGCATTGCATCCTGGGAAGGTTACATCAGCAGAACATTGCTGGGAAATCTCATGTGTAATGTCATGAGATCTCCGGGAAAGGCATTTTCCTCTCCGGAGATGATGTGCATGGTCACATGTCCTAGTCGCATCTGCCAGAGTTCCAGGAAGTAAATGGAGATCTAGTAATCTGCCCTTAGTAAAATTGGTCACTGTGAGAAGACTGGGGAAGAAAAGAGAAAACATTTATGCAAAGAATACAAGGTCGGCAA
The DNA here is from genome assembly GCF_000935625.1 of Nanorana parkeri. Classification (NCBI taxonomy): domain Eukaryota; kingdom Metazoa; phylum Chordata; class Amphibia; order Anura; family Dicroglossidae; genus Nanorana; species Nanorana parkeri. Next base: position 531,967 of record NW_017307403.1, on the reverse strand, counting down.
TTGTCTAGAAATATGTGTTTGTAGATTGTCATTACTAAACATTTCTAAAGGTGCCTTTGTTGTTATTTTAAAGATATGAGTAAAGGTCTTCTTTACACGAGAACTATGGGGCAACCTTTTTTTGCCCATAGTTCTCTTCAAGGTCACGGGAGGACACATACTAATGTCCTCGGGTAACCCAAAACTCTGCATATAGTGGACTAGATGCTCACAGCTGGGATGGATCCCCCACAATACTGTTGAGATCAACCCGCTGACTGATTGACAGCTGGCTCTGCCCGCCCCATCCATTCCTCCAGTCAGAACTGGAGAAAGAAGAGGGGAGGGGGGACTGTCTGCAGAGAGATGATTGGAAAGTCAGCGATCGGCGGTATGTGTTCACTGACCCCCCGATCAATAGAGCCAACCTGTGACCCCTTCAGTGTCAGTCGGCTTGAATTATGGGGATGAGTGTTTTTCACTCACTCCATAATTCTCATTTAGGCCTCATTCACACAGCTAAGTGTCGGCCCGTACAGATCCGTGTGGTGTGCACGGCCGTATCGGGCCATTCCCAGGAAGGACAGGTGCTGCGTGTGATCGTACGCAGCAGCCTGTTTTTCTCTATGGGAGTACACGGCCATAAGCTCACCCGTGTGGGTGGGGGTGTCCGTACTCGTACGCAGATAGGATTGATCCTGAGCACGGACACCCGCGCGGATGTGCAGCTCGGGTGAGCGTACAGCGGCTTACTCCCGTAGAGAACAACCGACTGCTGCGTACAATCACATGCTTCCCGGGAATGGCGTGATACGGCCGTGCACGCCGCACGGATCTGTACGGGCCGTCACTTAGCTGTGTGAATGAGGCCTTAATGTCTGCCTGGAGTCGAGCATTAGGCCCACATGCACACATTTCTACTGCACAAGCTGGCGTTTAGAGACATCACTATTAAAAAGTTATTCAGTGGCATTAGTCATGTTTTGTATATGGTGGTACAAATCCCAGTGCCCAAAAAGGATTTATTGTTTTGTCCTACTTCTAATGGCTCTCTTAGCTTCTCTCCTTGTGCATGGTTCTTGGTTCATATCCTAGTGCTTCCTAGTTATGTCATATATATTTTTATTGTTGCTTTAACCATATTTATGACATGCTGAAGGGAACAGCACTTTTTATTTTTAGATTTCTACTGTTCTGGTTCTCAGATATCTGCAAGGGCCTCAAGTATACATATATCAGCTAAAGTTCACTTTAAAAAAAATGCACACATCTTCATAAGATTAAAATTTGGCATTTATGTATTTATTTTGCATAGCCTTTTTTGCACCAGTACATAGCAAACTGTGATGTGAACATGTGTTATGTTACACCATGAATACCTAGTGGATTGTTTAACTTTGGCAACATACACAAATTGTATTTATAGTGTGTGTGTGTAAAAAATTTGTCGATCAGACACTACTACTAATTGCAGGGATGATAATTGGCATACTATTTTGTTTTGCGCAAACTCCATACACTTTTCCATGGGAGAAATGAATTCTAGGACCTTTGGTACTCTTATTTTCTGAGCAGGTAACAGGAAGTGAACATCTTTTAAGCTTTCACCAGTAGTAGAAGGGAAAATCCCACAATTGGGATACCTCTTCTGGTGACAAATGTTTAAAGTGGAATTTTGTACCACTTTGGGGAGATTTCCTCTCCCTTCCTATTGTGTCACTAGGTACAAATCTGTCTATTAGGGACAGAGACAGCAGTAAAGATCTGTCTTGCAATAACTACAGAAAATATCTTGGTCCTGGCAGAAATCCACTGTGCTTCTAACTTCCGGTTGTGAGTTGACAATGCTGCCTTTCGTCCATGTAAATCCCAAGCAGTGTTGTCAACCCTGCCCAGTTTTCCTTTTTAGTAGTCTTGCAGAGGAGAAGACAAGCATGGCTGACAACAATGATTGAGATTTAAGTGCAGCAGCTTGATCAGTCCTTTACAATAAGGTAGGATGTTGCAGGTTTGTTGGCAGCTCATCAGATATTTTTCTGTGCTTGCAGCATTTCTGAAAAGACTTAACATAGGTGGTATGCCTGTATTGCAAAGATGTAAGAACTAGTTTTCTCCATTTCAATTATTCATATTACGGGTACACCTTTATTTGGTAATCATAAATAACTGCAAGTTTGAAATTCAATTTCCCAGCACTATCTAAACTGAGAACTTGATGAGTGCCACGGACAGGCAGCCTTAAAAAAAAAAAAAAAAAGCAGCACCCTCCTCAAGCATGACACAGCTGACAGCTCCACGCTGCTACTGACACTTCCTGTGAGTAGCGCGGGGGGAGGGGGAATAGTGCGTGCGCACGTACAACGTGACGTGCGTGCTGCCCAGAGGAATAGTGACGTAAGGACGTCGCCCCTGTGGCGTCACAAAGCGTGCGGCGGCGGATTTCCCGTCCTGCCTCGGGGCTCCCGGTCGCTCGGCTCCAGCTGGAGAGACGCGCCTGGGAGTCTCCGGTGTCGAGCGCTCCCGGTGCCCTGGCCACTGTGTCCCTCCCTACCCGGGAACATGCCGCGCCGCCCTCCGCAGTGATCCCCGGACAGAGGCAATGACAGCGGCTCCGGTATCCCCGCGGGAAATCAGGGAGAGGCTGCTGCAGGCCATCGATCCGCACAGCAATGTGAGTGCCGGGGCCATGGGGGGGAAGGGGAGGGTTGGCCGGGGAATGGTGACTGAGTAAAGCCGTTAAGGCTGCGGTGTATAAGGCGGCTGTTACTAAGGTGCTGAGCTCGACATATGACCCTTAGAAGCCGGCAGACACCGGCCAGGCCGTCAGAACCTAGAGGACATTACAGTGCCGGGGCTGAGAAAGTGTACGGGTCATGGAGCCTGTCAGGGGGCTGCTGGCCTGGACACTTGTTGCCGGTTCGGTGTCACTGTGAGGACACGGCAGCCTGGGCCGCTCTGCTGTGTCTGTGGAACGTGGACGGCTCTGTAAGAAGAGCGAGCAGGCCCGGCCATGTCCCCTGGAGCACACGCTGTGCCTGGCTCCTTCAACAGCATGGTGGAGGGGGAAGAGTTCACTCGGTGTCCTCTGATGATTCACCAACCGTTGACAGGAAGAGCCCAGGCTGTGTGACCTAGTAGTGGCTGGTCCTAGGCAGCTTCTCCGTCCAGAAGGCCATCTGTCATAAGAGCCTGAGATTAGACGAGACCAGGTGGAGGCTGTCAGTCCTAGGCGACCTGTAGGATGTTGCGGGTTATCACATGGACACCCAGGTTCCCCTACACCGTCACACTGGATCCTTCTCTTCAAGCAAAATAAAAATCTAATAGACCTGTACAGAATGTGTTTATATTTTATCATTAACCATGACCTCCGGTCAGGACAAATCGCTCACGCCAAAGGACAAGCTTTTCATCTCCTTTACTGTGTATTAGGCCCCCTAAACGTATACTGTGCAGCAGGTTCTGGTACTGGCGACTGATTGCGGCTGCGCTCCTTGAGCAGGATGTCTGGCTTAGTTGCCACAGTCTTTTAGTTTTGTCAAGGCAGCGCTCATGTAGATTGCCTCAATGACCCCTTCCTCCTGGCCAGACTGCTCTAGGAACTTTAAAACTGACTAGGAACTTTAAAACTGACAGGGTTATTCACAAAAGGGTGAAGGGTTTGTTCACTTCTCCAATCTAGGCCAAAATAGCTGATTTGGAAATAGTGTCCCATTCAGCTCACTTTCCAGTTCAGCTATGTTGTCCTAGATTGTTCACTTGTCCTGTCTTCTCCAAACTCTTCACCCTTTTGTGAATGACCCTATAAGATATTTGCAGCTGAACTCCAGGCTGATGAAATACATGCTAGGAGCTGGTTTACCTATCCAAAGGATTTGTATTTCTGTCCATGCAGTCCTGAGATTTAAGTTGCCCATACACTGTAATATTTTCTTCATTCAACCCGTGGGCAGAGTGAAGAGAATAGAACAGATTCCTCCATCAATGCTTATGAGCATTGATTAAGGAATCTCCCGCTGTCTTTATGGAATTGTGATGGCAGCCACCGGACACGGTCAGAATTGGCTGCTGGCTCTGTTCATCAAAGACTTTCCAACTGGCTCCTTCGATCAGCTGATCGAGGGATGGCGGCTGAAAGGGTGCAAACAGCGGCAACCGGTGTGCCCCTTTCGGCCGGTTCACCAAGAACTGACCGAAATTCGCATAATGTAATACCAGCTTTATACAGCCATGCTATACCACTCAGCCATGTCTGGCAGGGCAGGAGACCTTGATCTGCTGCATTTCAGGTCTCCGCACCTCAGTGTGTGCAACACAAACAAAATGCTGCACTCACTGTTGTGTCTTTGAAGGGAGACAGACTAGGGCTGAGAGCGGTTGTCCCATGAGATTCCACTGTGTCATCACTCAGCAGAATGCAGTGTGGGTCTCTGTGTTCACTTGTTCTAATCCTTGTCTGTAGCGCACAAGAAACATACTGCAGCTTGGTAAGTTGTAGAGGCCCTTGGCTGTAAAATTACTGGCCATAATTAGATCCTCCTCCCTGCAAATCTTCAGTATACCCACAGGTGAAGTTCCAGCAGGAACTTATGTACCTCCTCCAAGTGTAGTGCTGCAGGTCTCAAAGACTAAAGTCCTGTGGTCACATCTCCATCCTCCTCTCCGCCTTTCGAATTACAAACTGTTTGCTTTGTGATTGGAGGGGGTGGTAGAGATGTGACCGCATCAGTCATTGAGGTCTTTGAGACCTGCAGTGGGTACGGAAGTTCAACGGGAGCTGTACCTTCACCCGCATGTATACTGAAGATTTGTTGAGTGGAGGAGCTAGATCTAATTATGGCGGGTAGGTTTTACAGTAAAGGGACCCTACAACTTAGTCAGTGCATTGTGCGCGGATTTGGGCTTTAATGTATTCCTGTACCATTTAGCTTTGCGAAAGCGTGTATGTTACATGTATGTTACTGTAGAGTGAAAGAGAAGCAACAGACTGATGAGCTCATCTCTCTTATCACTCTGCTCTCTCCTTGTGGCACTGCAGCATAAGGATCGTATTCTTGTGCTGCTTCTCCCTCTCCTAGCCTAAGAGCTGCTGCACATATACTGCAAAAGTCTGATCCCAAGTCAGAATCAGGCACTTGCACTACTTACATATATTGGTGAAAACAGAGCTGCCTTAGTTTGTCTTGGATCTGGCTGGAGCTCCTCTATAAAAATGTTTGAGCCGTTTTGCTGTTAATTGGTAGGTTTATTTACAACCACACAGGTAGGCTTTAAATTTGTAAATAAAGGCAACATTGCTTTCAGTTTTGGATGGAGTCAAGGGTTGGACCCGACGTCATGTATTTTGATTGCTGTCTGTCTCTGTCTCTGCTGAGAGCTTTACGTACCTTCTTTATCCTGGTAAACATTGTCAGAGACAGAGAGCGAATACATATCCAGAGTTATTAGAACAAGGGATAAAGGAGAATCCTTCAATGGAGACAAATGTTTGACAACTGCCTGTGATGGGAATTCCCCTCACTTTGGGGAGATGCTTTTATTTCCTGTTACATCTTCAGGGCAGGAAGTGAGGGGGAATTTTCTCCCGGGGGACACAAATAGCAAAATATAACCCGATAGGGGTTTTAATCCTCGTACGTATGATCTGTCCAAAAGGGGGCTGGGGGGTGGAGGGAGATATTTTGGCCATTGATGACCTTTAACCTTAGCCAGTGTTTGTCTCAGAAGTGCAGTGAAATACTAGCATGCCAGCTAAACTTCATACTACAGGTAGACTGCAAATTGCTAGCTAACAGCTGATAAAGTGTACCTGTAATAAGGACTTCTGCCTTTCCATCTGTCTCTATTGCGATCAGGAAACTGTTGATTGAAGGGCTTTTCCACTTTTTTGCAAGTGTTGGAAATACCTTCAATACCATGGTTGAGCTCACCAGCATAATTGTCACCTGGGTTCAGGCTGATTTAGCAGCTCTGCTATCTGATTTAGAACATCACCACCTGAAATAATTTCAGTGTACTTTTATTCTCATAAATATCGCAGTGCTTTCTGACTTAAAGGAGAACTATGAGGTGAGTGCTTTTCACTCACCTCATAGTTCTAGCCGACCTGTGACAATGAAACTGTCACAGTCGGCTCAGTAGATCGGGAGGTGAGCGAACACATACCGGCGTTCGCTCACCTCTCGATCCTGTCACGGCTCTCTGCCGTGACGGGAGGGGCTGGATTTCCCCCTCCGATCCGCCATCGCTGACTGGCAGAACGGAGGGGGCGGGTACAGCTGGCTCTGCCTCTAGATAGGCAGAGCCAGCTGTCACTCACGCAGCTGGGCGGATATCGATGTCGGGGATCCGCTCCGGCTGCGGCGTCTCAGTATACCGTGAGCTGTAGCTCGCGGTATACTGAGCTTAGGGTAACGGGAGGACGCTAGTTTGTGTCCTCCCGTTACCCTAAGGAGAACTATGGGGAAAAGCCTTGACCCCATAGTTCTCCTTTAAGAGAAGTATGGGGTGAGTGTTTTTCCCCAAAGTTCTCTTTAGGGTCAAGGGAGGACATATACTAACCTCCTCCCTTGACCCATAGCTCAGTATATCGCGGGCTATACTGGAAGCTCCACAGCCGGGACAGATCCTGACAATACTGTCTATATCCGCCCAGCTGCGTGAATGACAGCTAGCTTCGTCTATATAGAGACATAGCCAGCTGTGCCCTCCCCATTTGTTCCTCCACTCAGTGCTGGAGGATCGGAGAGGGGATGGGGGAATCCCTGCAGGGAGCTGTGACTCAGTCACCTCTCACTGCAGGGAGATGATTGGGAAGTGAGCAGATCGGCGGCATGTTTCTGCTTACTTCCCGATCTATAGAGCTGACCTGTGACAGCTTCTGTGTCACAGGTCGGCTCTAAATATGAGGATGAGTGGAAATCATTCACCTCATAGATCTCCTTTTAAGCTTGGTACACAGGGTCATAGACTGAACGAAACAACTGACAGATTCCTTCATCCATGCTAGCAGTGTGCATGAATGAATCTCCCACTGTGTACACTGTATTCTGACAGCAGTGCTGGCTGCTGTCAGAATACCCAAACAGTGCTTGCAGCTGACTATTTTCCAACATGTTCCTTCGACAAAAGTCACCCAGGGGATATGGCCACCCGTGGATAAAATTTTGGCAGATTCCTGCTGAACTGCCAAAATTTGCTGTGCGTATCCAGCTTTAGGCCTTTGTCACATTTGTGATCTGGTCACCAGAGATAACTCACCAGCAGCTGGATTGCTAGAGAGATCACCTCATCTCTCCCTCATTGGCGGATGCACAGCTGAATTGCCCTTGCCAATGAGGGAGCAACTCTGTAGTAACCATTTATCTGCCCTCTCTCGCAATCCTGGCTGGCAGGTGTTAGGCCCCTTTCACACGGGCTGATCAGGGGAGGATGTGTGTATGGATCCTCTCCTAATCACAGCAGTATGGAGTGGCTGTCACCGCTGTGCAATGGAGGAAGAAAACTGCAAATACCGTATCCCATGTCTATGGGGAATTGGATGTAAACAGGCATGTCAGTCAGATTACTTTCCGGCACGATCCAGTCCAGTGAAACGTATCTCTGATCACACGGCTTCTCATAGACTTACATTGGCCACCCGATCTGGTCCACTTGAAAAACTGAAAGACAGACCTGATCAGACCAGCCATGTGAAAGGGGCATTAAGGCTTGTTCACGCTGTATTTAGTGTGCAGACTAGTCTGTGTGGGGTCCAGGGGGTGTGATGTGCTGTTTCAGTGCATCACACGGTTTTCTTTTGTAACTTTGAGAGACTATAGTGTACATTCCATTCATGTCTCCGCACAGCAGCATGGTGACCTCCAATGCCATCCCGTGCGCTGTGTTAAATTGCGGCATGTCTGCATTTTTCCATGTTGCGCATCACACCAGCCGTGTGACGTGAATAGAGCACATTGAAAACAATTGTAGGTGCGTACAATTACGTAGGCCTAAAAGATCCTGGGCAGCACAGTGGTGTAGTGGTTAGCGCTTCTACCTTGCAGCACTTGGGGTCCCCGGTTTGATTCCTGGCCAGGGTCACTATCTGCAAGGAGTTTGCATGTTCTCCCTGTGCTTGCGTGGGTTTCCTCCGGGTACTCCAGTTTCCTCCCACACTCCATAGACATGCTGGTAGGTTAATTGGCTCCTCTAAGTCCCCATTCACACCTATGCGTATTGTAATATGCGCGTCTGTCGCGCGGTTTTTTTACCGCGATTCGCGGTAAAAAGTCGCGCGATTCCAAAGGCTACTTGGCAGTATACAAATGGAAAACGCCCTACAAAACGGACCAATACGCATCAAAAAACGCTTCGGGACCTTTTCATGCGTGGGCCGTTTTGTAGTGCGTTCGGGACGGGCGGAAATACGGACAGGTGGGAACGATACCATTGACTACAATGCCATTTATTTTTTTGACCGTTTTGTAGAGCGTTCATCGAGCGTAGGACGCGCTACAAAACGGTCAGGTGTGAATGGGGCCTAAGTTGGCCCTCTATGTATGCCTGTGAGATAGGGACCTTAGATTGTAAGCTGCTTGAGGGTAGGGACTGATGTGAATGTGCAACTATGTAAAGTGCTGCGTAAATTGTTGGCGCTATATAAATACCTGTAATAAATAAAAAAGGCGCAGTGCTCAAGTAAAGCACAGGGAAGTCTTCGTGCAATCAAGGTACTAGCTTCACAAAGGAGGCAACAGCAGGAAAAGCTTTCATTGACAATGTGGTGGGTAAGTTTAGACTCTAGGAATTGTACAGTGTAGTTTTTTTTTTTTGCTAATCTGGACACTGTAGAAACCCCATTTACGTCCATTTTCTTTTTTTGCTTTCCCATTCCTTCTTTTTAAAGCAGTGGTCAAGTAGAATAGAGGAAGCTGCACGCCAACAGGCAGAAGGGCATGTGTAGCATTGTAGAAAAAAATTTTCATGTTAGGCCCTACGTTGCCAGTGACAGAACAGCAAGGTTAGCGCTGCTTATTGGCCGCTGAAATGCTGTAGGATGCGTGTATGCTTGCTAATCCTACAGGGCATCCCAGTTACTAGACGGGTTCTTCCAGTGCACTTGTTTGTGTTTAATCTCCACCAGCATGCGCATACCCTTTCTTCGCTTTCCCACCCATCTAACATCAGAACTGCAGGAGACTCTTATTACTTACAAATATGGAAGATTATGTGACTCACTCCATGTAACATTGCTGGGCCAAATAGCCCTGTCATGCAGGGTGTCCAGGTGTCTTGGAAGCTTACACAGGGCTTTCCTTTTGCTCTGAACAGCTAAGTGATGTAAACCATAAAGTGCCCTAGCGCTTGGGAGGGGGTGTGTCGTACAGTTGGTTAATGCAGAGAGAGCAGCATACTGTAAGCTTTGCTACTTGACTGGTTCTCAAAGCAAAACCCAGGGTTATTGGCTGCATACTAAACCTAAGCCAGAGAAGCTGAATCAATTTCTTCTGCGTGTTAGTGCAGCTCTGAACTCTACAGTTTGAGTCAAAACAAATCTGCGTCCATCAGAGCCTTTTCCCCTCACAACTGTTTGGATTTGAATTTAAGGCCTTGTTCACACCAAATGCAGAGCAGATCCAGTAAGGTTTCTGCACACGCACGCTAGTCTTTTAGATGCGTTTTTGGCTAAAGTTTAAAATGGGCTTTCAGCGCGTTCCAGGCATTTGCATGCATTTTTTATGCGTTTTCAGATCCAGAGCAGGTAAAATAGGGCCTGCTGCAGTTTTTTCACCTGGTCTGGAACTGCACGCTGCGATGTGAACTGGAGCAAAAAATCGCATTGGAATACATTGGATGCAGTTTTGATCCGGTCTGTAACTTATCTTAAAAAGTAAAAGCCTCATGGCCATTACAATAGCCACGGACCTCGCATTTTGAAAAGGTTGGCAATCGTAATCCATGTACTTGTCTTCCAAATGGTTTGCTTTAACCTCTGTTGCCCCTGTGGCTGTGTGAACGGCCTGTGCAGGTACAATGTTGGTATGTCACCAGTATCACTCCCCCTTATTCTTTTTATCTTCCATAAAGCAGAGTTGTGTTGAGATGAAAGTGTTTCCCTGTGTCGTAAAGTAGCCACCGCTCCAAGCTCGCTGCTGTGATGGACTATTCTTAATACAGACTTGTATGCTAAACATGAGATTGTAGTTCATCACGGGAGTGAGCTTGGAGCGATGGCTACTTTACAACACACACAGGGACCATAGGCAACAAACGTAGACACCCTCCAGAAGGAAGGACAGTGTCTGCACCAATTCAGAGATAATTTGAGGATCTACAGCTGAGTGATACACAAATAAGATAGTTTTGTTCATAGTTCGGTTACTTCAATGCATTTTTAAGATTTAACTCTCTAATTTAGTGTCATTTTAAGGAGTTTAGGCTAGCCATAGCTCTTCTTGTTCAGCCTCTTCGACCCTAGCTGATTGGCTTCAGTCACCGTTTGGCCCAAGGCAGTCAAGGGACGCCAACAGGGCTACACAATGTTCGAATTTCAGCAGGATTCGGCTGAAATTCAGGAAGTGTATGACCAGCTAATGCATTTTCTATAAACGGTGAATGGAATGCAATATTTTTCCAGCATGGATCCTCTGTGGTAATTAAATAAGAACTTGGAGCATAAATATTATCCCTTGCAGTGAGGCTGCAAGTGTTAAGTGCTTGTTTTTTTCTTCTTCTAGGGATTAAAATAACATATACTCACCTGAACCTTGCAGTTGGCTTGCTGTTAGACCGGTTCCTGCAGCCTGTCTGCTGCTCTGCTCCAGCAATGGAATGTCCCTCGGCATCCTCCCACCCTATACATTGTATAGGACGTGATGACCTACAGGACCTTAGACCACCAGAGCAGACGGTCAGCCTCAAGTTTCAGGTGAGTATATGCTCAACCGCACGGCTGCTGGTATGCTTGTGCTCAGCACAGTGCTGATGGGCTCAATCAAGACGCATCACACTTTTTTTATTTTTGTGTTACAACTTTATTTAAATGTCACAAGTGACACATCCTTGCGTTCTATGGGCTCACCGCAATGCAATTGTACTGCGTCTCACTGCAGTGCGTTTAAGGATTTTTTTTTAAGCGAACACTGCTGGAACGTGTTGGTGTGAACTGTGCCCACCCATGATGAAGCAAATTGCCTTGTCGTGCATTCGGGCTACGCTGCAAAAAAACCGCCATGACTGCCCTGAACGCATATGATGTGAACAGGTCCTTTGTCAAGCAGATCAGAAATTTCAGAGTAAAGTAGATCGGCATCTCAAATCGCATGTGCAAGAGAACTGATCTGCCCTGGGACAGCTGAGAAAGCGTTGGAATGCTTGACCCATTGGTGGTCACACATTCCATAGGCCAAAAAACGTGGCGGGATTACATTGAAATGTGTGACCACGCCACCGGTCACACATTCCAACCTAGTCACAAACTTTGATAGAACAGTGGCCCTGTCTAATCATTTAATCAGAGAAATAGATTATAATAGGCAACATTACAGAGTAATGTTCTCCATTATAATCCACTTTTGTAATTAAATGAAATAACGGCACACTGTATGCAGTTACACCCATACCGAGGCCCTGGCGATAGTTCCGCCCCTGGACAGGGAGCCGCAGCAGAGGGATGAATATAAAATCAGTAGGACCATGCTTTACCTAGTGGTACAGAGTGCTGCTCAAAGATCCTTAGCTTTGCCTTTTTACTACCCAACTACATTGGATAGCTTGATTTAGAAAAGCGTTGCTTTGCTCGCATCCTAACGTAGGGCACGTACACTCTATTGCCAAAAGTATTGGGACGCTTGCCTTTACACGCACATGAACTTTAGTGGCATCCCAGTCTTAGTCCGTAGAGTTCAATATTGAGTTGGCCCACCCTTTGACGTTTAACAGCTTCAACTCTTCTGGGAGGGCCGTCCACAAGGTTTAGGAGTGTTGTCTATGGGAATGTTTAACCATTCTTCCAGAAGCACATTTGTGATGTCAGGTACTGATGTTGGACGAGAAGGCCTGGCTCGCAGTCTCTGCTCTAATTCATACCAAAGGTGTTCTATCGGGTTGAGGTCAGGACTCTGTGCAGTCCAGTCAAGTTTCTCCACCCCAAACTCGCTCATCCATGTCTTTAGGGACCTTGCTTTGTGCACTGGTGCACGGTCATGTTGGAACAGGAAGGGGCCATCCCCAAACAAACTGTTCCCACAAAGTTGGGAGCATGAAATTGTTCAAAATGTCTTAGTATGCAACCCCAAACAATATTCCCCTCTCCACCAAACTTTACACTTGGCACAATGCAGTCAGGCAAGTACAGTTCTCCTGGCAACCGGCCAAACCCAGACAAGTCCATCTGATTGCCAGACAGAGAAGCGTGATTTGTCACTCCAGAGAACACGTCTCCACTTCTCTAGACTCCAGTGGTGACGTGCTTTGCATTGCACTTGGTGATGTAAGGCTTGGATGCAGCTGCTTGGCCATGGAAACCCATTCCATGAAGCTCTCTACGTACTGTTGTGCCAATCTGAAGGCTACACAAAGTTTGGAGGTCTGTAGCTATTGACTCTGCATACAGTTGGCGACTTCTGTGCGCAGTTGACAGTTGACCCCGGAATATTTGGTAGCAAGGAAATGTCACGGATGGACTTATTGCACAGGTGGCAACCTATCGCAGTGCCACGCTTGAATTCACTGAGCTCCTGAGAGCGACCCTTTCTTTCACAAATGTTTGTAGAAGCGTCTGCATGCCTAGGTGCTTGATTGTATACACCTGTGGCCATGGAGGGGATTGGAACACCTGAATCCAACGATTTGGAGGGGTGTCCCAATACTTTTGCCACTATAGTGTATATTGCCAGGCAAATTAACCTGACAGCCACTGAAGATGTTAGAAGCCTGAGCAGTCTTTCATTCCCTTGGAGGCTCTGACCATGCAGGATGGTGGACTGTTTGCAGGCAATTTAGTGCAAACAAAATATTTTGTGTGGTAGTATCCATAAATGCAGGTCATGAAAATAAAACGCCACGAATAGCCATTCTGAGTGTAGAGATCACATTTCTATCACTCTCTTGTGAATGAACTGCTCAAGAGGTACCCAGTCGAGTAAAAATAACAAACCCAGAACATGGATACATTTCCAGGGATTGCATAAGGTGACTGAGCACAGCGGTCCCTGTGTGGAGCATGTATATCTGCTGTCATGCGTCTCAGTATACCGCGAGCTGTAGCTCGCGGTGTACTGAGGTTAGGGTAACGGGAGGACGCTAGTTTGTGTCCTCCCGTTACACTAAGGAGAACTATGGGGAAAAACACTGACCCCATAGTTCTCGTTTAATGTCCACAGAGCTTCTGATTGATGAAGGTTGCTATGTGTCCCATCTGAGGGTAAGCCCAGTGTGCAGAGTGGCCAGGGAGGCATGAGATTGACTGCTGTGAACTCGAAAGTGATCAAAGCTGATCACTTGTGGGTATGTTCTTCAGCCAGGTTCACACCATTTTCCGGACCAGATGTGGACCGCAGTGCATTGTGTTTTACAGTGATTTTGTAAAAAAATTTTGTAGCTTAAAATGGGCCAAGAAACCCTAACTCAAGTAGGGTTTCTTGGCCCATTCGAATGCAAAAGTGGAATTACACTTTAAGCTGCTCATACTGTTGTAAGCTTGGCATCAAAGGGTGATGCACGTTCTTGAAGAGTGATAAAGTCTTGTTTGTGTTTCCTAAAGTGTATGGTAATCTAAAAGTGGATTTTCTTAAGTTTTGGGTTGAGTGGTGATGGGTTTAAACCTCGGAGATTCACCCCCACTACTGGTCCAGCCATTTTATCCTATACAGGAAGTGAGGGGAAGTTCATTCCAATGGGTAAACCGGTCCTGGTTTCTGGGACAACTTGTAGAGGAAAAAAAATGATTTTATTTTTTACTTCCTATCCAATCCAAAATGAATCCATACTGTTCTCTTTCTATATTCACTTAAAATAACTGATGAAATGGGTAAACGTGTGTGTGGGTTTTTTTTTTGTGGGGGGGGGGGGGGTTTCTTGCAAGAAAAAATTTGAATTGCTGGAGCAGCTTGTTTACGTTTTTATAAATCTTATTGACCTACTTAAAGAAGGTGCCAGCATTTTGGCCCATTGCATTGGTTTTCTGACTTGAATTTTAAGGAACAATTTGCTGAGTGGTAGACCAATATTCCACAGAGGAGAGATAAGAGTTTGGCTGTTTGACTCCCTGGAAACCTTTGCCCTGGAATGCAGCGCTGGTTGTTGTTGATCAATTGCTAATACACAGGGAACATAGTTACTTGTGTTCCTGACTACTGTAATGCTTACATTTGTCTTTTTACAGCATTGATGTATATCTTGCCAAAGGAAACTTGAGGAAATGCAGTATTTGTTTTTTTGTTTTTTTTTAATTTCATGAGATAATTAGTGAATTTCTAGGAATCTATAGGTGGCTTTATATTTTGAGAAGCAGTGTTTGGCTCACGGTGCAGACATAAATATTAAGACACTAAATTACTACATTAGCACATAGATTTGTAATACATTAGTGCTGTTTAGGAGGAAGGATATTTAACCTCCCTGGCGGTCTCAATATCTCCTGGTTTTTATTTTTTACTTTTTAAATCTCCCGCCGGATCCGCCCCCCTGTGACGCGGGCACTTGCAAGGGATAGAAGACGGATGCCGGCATCGGCCGGAGGACACATCGGGGCTCGTGGACAAGGTAAGTGACGCACAGTGTAATCCTGAGTGTGGCTCAAGGTTACCGCTTTTGGTACTGAAAATTAACCCCGAGCCACACTCGCGATTACCGACAGGAAAGTTAAATAAGCCCCCCTCACTCCAATGCCAAGTGCTGACATTCTGTTTATGTGCAAAAAACGAATTGGGAGCTGTCTTGTGTCCTCTGCATACCTGTGATATTTCAAAGAGTGTATTTAGCCCTTCCTTGTAGAATGATTAGCCTTTATGTTGTAGAGATCTAAAGGTGCCCATACACTGCACGATTCTCGTACGAGAATCGCGGGAAATCCCGCGATCATGCAGTGTATGGAAGGCGTGCGACTGTTTCTAATGTACGGTCGCACGACTTTTGTATATCGAGCATGTTGGAAAACCAGCTGAGACTCGTACGATTTTCGGCTGGTTTTTAACATGATCGGGAGATCACTGCCGAACTGGCCGGCGCGCACACTGCCCTTTCAGCATTGCCGTCATCGGAAGCCCGCCCCTCGGGGGCGGGCTTGCCATGATCGCAGGTACGAACTGCCTGTCCAAGATGGGCAGATCATACGTTTTTTTAAAATTACTTTACAACCCTCACAAGACAAAAGTCTTGCGAGGATTGTAAAGTGTATGGGTGCCTTAAGAGTGAAAGTGGTTGGGTAGTTTGGCCAAAGACAGTGCAGGGCTGACAACTTGTTCCACAAAAATGTTGCGTTGTCAATCTACAACAGGGCTTAGGAGCTGAGGGCATGTGTGATAGATCAGTGACAGAACGAGACTCCTCAGTCTTTTCTAAACTTCAAGTCATGATTTAGAAACTTTTCACACAGTTTCTTTTCTTCACCCTGGCCGAACAAAACAGCTTAAGAAAAAGGAAGGCGTGTACATATTTGCGGAGAGTAGCGAGCTGCTAAACCTTTCTGGTCAGCATTGTGTGGGCAAGGCACTGGTTCACTTTAACTCAAGCCAAAACCTTTTATTTTAGTTTTGTAGAGTGGTGAGGGATTATTATTGGTGTCTGCGTTTCTGTTGGGACAGCAGACATCACATACAGAACCTTCCCTATTATGGTGATCGCTATCAGTGAAAGAAAATTTTGGGTGGTTATCGGAACAAAATTTTCCAATGGGAACACTAGCTCTGGTGACCTTGCTGACCACTAAGGATTTTCCTGTATTTGGAAGGATTTCCTCTCGCGGGAAAACTACCCAACGGGAAAGACGGGCAAAAAAAAGGAAACCTCCCAGGGGTTTATAACCCTCCGCTACTTTTTTCCAAAAATAAAAAAAAGTTTTAGCTTCTGTTCTACTTTTGGGAAAAGAGCTGCTGCCAAAATTATATTGCAGACCTCTCCCAGTGCTGACATAAACAATTACTTATTCTGGTAAATGCCTGATTTATCTTCAAAACCAGACTTTGCAAGAGCAGCAACGCCTCTTCTAGCCCCTGTTATTCTGCTACTTCTCACCTCTTGAGCTCTGATCTTACCTAGGCGACAGTGTTTTTGCGCATGCGCGCTTTTTACACGCATGCATAGTCGTACATTTTTGCGAGCAGATTGTTACACAGTAATGTAAATGTGGAAAAAGCGCGCAAAAATAATTGCATTGCGCATTTCCTATTGGGTCTATAGGGACAAAACGAGCAGTAATCTGCCAAAAATAAGCTCATACTTTTTCCAGTGGCAGGCGTTTTGCTTATTTGTGACAAAACGCTCAGGTGTGAACAGAGGCCATAGGAATGAATGGGTTTTTGTTTTTTTTTCCTGTGTGACTTGTTTTGACATGCTCATGCAGCTACGACAGTATGCAAGATGTGAACCAGGCTTTATTGGTGACAGAGTACGGGGATCAGGAGGGAGGTGTGAAAAATAGGGGAGTGCAAACTACATTTGACATGAAAAGACGTGGTCACTTTGTGCTCTAAAAGCAAAAAACCCTAGGTTTTTAGGCAAGTTGGGGTTCCCAAAAAATGGGGTGCCTGTCCTATCGTTCAAGCAGCAGTTATTTCAAAAAGCTGATCCTTTTATTTTTCACTTCCTGTAGGTGGGTGAAAATCATGGTCATTCTGCAGTTGATGTACAGAGCAGTGTTGTTATCCTGTGCAGAGCGTGGTCTTGGATGGACATGTTGTTTAAATGGAGACACAGATTGGGGGAAGCATTAGAACACCTGTAAGATTTTTACTTCTATCAGGGTTCTGTTAGATTTCAACAGATGGGGAATGAGGAAAAATCCACACCAGGGACATGGGTACAGGCATTTGATCCTCTCGAGGAGCAATTGCTTGAAAACAATGACGTTTGGACTTGGAAAGTTATTTGGAAGATTTGGGTAAAGTACCTCTTTAACCCTTTCACAACGAATGACTGGATAATCCCGTCATGAGGTCTGAACGGGTTAAACAGACTCCTCCAGGAGTCGGCTCCGTTTTGTAGAGCCGGCGGCCGGCTTTACAGTAGAAGCGATTCTGACAGCTCAGCTGCCGCCAGATCGCTTCTACGATCCGGTAAACGATCTGCACTTCAATAGCTTATTTAGAGTGTGAAGGTGATACTAGAGGTCTTTTGGACCCCCAGCATCACCTTAACCACCACCTGTCCGCCAAACATTCCGAAACGGCCAGACTGGAGCCTTCTGGATCCGGGTGGGCGACTTTAAGTGTCCTGCATATCCATGTACCCTGGCGCACACGAGAAACTGCCAGAATTTGAAACAGCCAGCGATGGCTGTTTACATACAAGCGGTCCGGCATCTGTAAAGACGCTCGATCGCTTGTATGATGCATCTCTCTATGCCCCCTTACCGCTCCTCGCCGTCCCCGCGATCCCGGGCGTCTGATCCGGGATGGGTGATGTGGCTCCGTGCACTGAGACCGGAGGGAGATCAGTACACGATCTCCCTACGCTCTCTTCTCCGGTCTCTGAATGCAGGAAGTGATGTTTACTATATCACTTCCGCATTCCTCTGTCACTCTCTGGTACAGAAGCTGGTGAAGCAGATCTCAGCTTCACCGGCTTCTCTGGGGGCCCCTAGGTGACATTGGGCGTCTTGGAGACCCCTGAGGTGTCTATAAAGGGGACCTGTCACTATAATTTGATTTCACATAGGGGGATTCTTATCCCCCTATGTGATAACAAAGTTAAGTGTAAAAAAAAGTCACCAAAAAAAAAATTAACATGCCAAAAAAAACAAAAAATTTTCAAAGTCATGCACCCCCACATAGATGCGCAACAATGTCTTAGGTGCACCTACATGCAAAAATGACGATTAGGCCAATTACGCAGCACTTGTTACATATCGCGAACGTCGCAGTGAGAGCAATAATTTTAGGGCCATCAATCATTGATGACACTAAACTGATGAGCGGTAAAATCTTTTAAAGTTTTGCCTATGGCCAATTTTGGTAAGTTTTTTTGGGGGGTTTTTTTTGCGATTTCTCGGTCGTGTGCAATTTTAAGGGTTGACATGTTTGGTGTCTATTTACCCGACGTGACACCATTTTTTGTTTTACCAAAAAAAATTGTAAAATGTTTTATAACGTAATAAAGGGAAAACAGTTGGGTTTTTATTTTTGGTACTTTTTTTGTTATATAGTAAAAAAAAAAATACCACCAAAAGAAAGCTCTATCTGTCCCCAAAAATGGTATAAAATTTCAGTACAGCGTTGCATGACGGAATAAATGTCAAAGTACCGCAGTGCTGAATACTGAAAAATGGCCTGGCCAGGAAGGGGGTGTAAACTTCCTGGTCAACAAGTGGTTAAAGAGTACCTGTCACTGCCAATATGCTAGCACATGGGGTGGCTATGTGATGGCAATTAAAGTTAAAAAAAAAAAAAAGTTTTACATATCTTAAATGTAAAAAATAATGTAAATCTTTTTTTTTTGTTTAAACTCCCCTGCAAGAATGGTCATCACGTAAACACGAGTTGGGTGCGCCTACATACAAAAATGATGATTGCGCTACGCGTTTGGTATCGGCACACACTCCAGAGTGAGAGCAATAATTCCTAGGGCCAATATTTACACGTATCTCTAAACTGACTACCTGTAGGGGCTTTTAAACTGTCGTGTATGGACTTTTTGGGGTACTGAATTCTGTTGCAGTTTCACGGACGCACACAATTGTTAACCTGGCCATGTTGGGGCATCTATTTGTAAAAAAAATGGGTTTTATACAGTGTTTTGGGGCACTAAATTTAACTTAAGTGCGTTTTTTCACTACATTTTTGGGTTTGATAATTTGTCGATAAATGTCGTGCAGCATAAAAATTTGCAACTGCCACCATTTTATTGTGTAGAGTCTTGGCTTTCAGAAAATGTATAATGTTTGGGGGGTTTCAGTTTTTTCAGGCCTAAAATGTGAATTATAACATGTAAACAAAAATGTAAAAAAAGACCTTTTGTCCTTGAGGGGTTAACAAGCTAAAAGCAAAATGTATCCAAGCATTATTTTAAAACTGCTTCTATAGACCCCTACTGTTGAATATAAGGAAGCAGAAGCACCAGCACAGTTGGGCAAGGCAGTTGTATGTTGTCTTTCAAGTTTTCATCTTCTGTCCAGATAAATCTTTTGTGCTTGAGTAGTTACCTCTCAGTATGGCTGATCTGTGTAGCAATGTGAAATTATTTTACGATTAGTCACTGCATATAAATACTACCTATACAATACTATAGCAAACCTGTTTACAGTGTACTATACTTATCCCTTCTCAGCTGCACATCACGCTCCTCTGCTGTGTCCCTTGTCACTGGTGTGTGCTAATCAGTTATAACCTGATCACTGTCCTGACAAGCAGTCCTATGAATAGCATTTAGCTTATTATTTATAGGACTGACCCAGGGCATGATGGGATGGGAGTCTTGCACTCTAAACGGCCTGAAGTCCTGAGAGCGGTTGAAGTTTAACCCCTACCATGGCTCAGACTTTAGTATGATTGCTCATATACATTTAGACTTGTCGTCAATGATGATGCTGAGATTTTAGGCAATCAATGATGCTGGTAAGTTGACGTCTCATGTATTCCCTAGAAGAGTTTTCTTCTATGTTTGTTATATGTTGGAAGGAGCCTATGTGACTATACATATGGATATTGACACCATAGCTCTGGAATTGAAACCCGTGCTTTGGCAAGAGCTTTGTATTTACATTCCCATGGCATTAGGAATTTGCCAGTTCCATGGCATCAGAAATTGCTCTTCCTGGTGTGTTCACATTTTTGTTTTGTTAGTAATTCCCATATAACATTATTCCCATATAACATTAGACATGTTTCTTATTGTCTTGTAACTTGAGAGAAAGTAGTAGCGGCATTTTTTTTTCTTTTTTCTGGTTTTTGACGTGTAGCTGACATTTTTTTGTTTTCTAAGAACTTTGGCTAATTTCTTATTTTGCTTTCAATTTATAAACGTGTTTGCAACACAATTTTCTGTTGGAAAGATCAAAATGTCATGTAACTAACTGCAAAGTTTAATCTCTGTTATATGTCATGCACCTTTTTTTCCCGGGTGTTCTTGCAACGTTTTGTGACTCACTGGTCATGTTTTGCAACATTTAGCATAATTCTCAACTGAACAGTATTTGTGTCCAACATTTCCGACATAAAAATCCCTCAACTGTTGCACATTCTAGAAGTCCTTTTGAGCATTTCTTAACGTATCACAAAGATAATTCAGCTTCGTAACCTGAAGTCAGCTAAACACTTCAGGGCTGTTCAGCTGTCATCCTGGAGGTTCCCTACAAGCCTGCGGCAGTTTACACAGTATAGAGACCGGGGCAATTTTGAGACCATTCTTAAGGCATTTAGGGATAAAACAAACTTGGATATTAAATCTGTCACTATATGCAGTTGAAAGCAGGGATGTGACAGTGTAAAAGATGCTGATGATGTGACCAAATTGATAAATCACCTCCATTGTAGCTAATCGTAGTGTCTGTTTACAGTAATACTTAGTACTGATGAAATCTTCTGTAATTTTTTAT
Organism: Nanorana parkeri; assembly: GCF_000935625.1. NCBI lineage: Eukaryota > Metazoa > Chordata > Amphibia > Anura > Dicroglossidae > Nanorana > Nanorana parkeri. The sequence continues at coordinate 511,257 of NW_017307403.1, read as the reverse complement.
CAATAATGGTATTTATGTTACAATGTGATGCGTTTTTTTTTTTTTTTTTTTTACTTGTGCCAATCAAATCCTTGTGGAGTACAGCATGAGAATAGAAACACATCACCGTCTGGAAATAAGTGGGGTTCCTAGCAGCAGGAATCGCATTTAGCATAAGCTCACCAGCAGCCGAGTTGTTGAGCTCAGCTGCCGGTGTGCTTGTCCTCGAGCGGTACCGATGTGCTCGATCGAGCTGCATCGCAATGTTGTGACATTTCAATAAAGTTCTACCAAAAAAAAGTAGGAAGGGACATTGCATTTACGTGTATAGGCTCACCAAAGTGCAATGCGGTTGTCCCATGTCTCACTGCAGTGCTCTTATATAAAGTACTGCATGGCAAACTTTTTTTTTTTTCACGCACCACTGGAACACAATGGTGTAAACCAAGCCTACCAATGAAAAGGCACTTTGCCGTGTCTTGCTTTCGTGCTGAGCTGAAATAAATGCAGATAGTGTTAACCTGGCCCTCAAGGGATTATATAGTGGGTTTTGTTTTTTGTTTTTTTTCTCTGGCTGGACTAAAATATATATGTTGTGTAAATATGAACTATTGCATATGATTTTCTATGCTTTTATTCAACTAGCAGGTGGAACTTTGGGCTCCTTTTCACTTCTTTTCCAGTTTCTCTTTCCTAATGTAAAGTTTTCCGTTTACAGCTAGGTAGCTCAAGCAGAAAGTTACAAGCTAGTGAATTAGTCAGGGCAGTGGCTCCTTCCCCTTAGCTTTTTTAGATGGCTGTATACATGGATTCAGTCAGATACAAGGAAAGTTAAAAAAACAAAAAAATCTGAATTTTTGCTAGCACCTGATTGCTCGGCAAGCATTCGCTTTGCTAAGTCAACAGTCCCTATTTCATTAGGAAATTATCCTTGTGTTCCTGAAAGGAACCCGCTTCTTCTTGGGAATCCTGCGGTAAGGGTACTCCATGTATAATTTGTAAAACCTAGAGGAGCCTGCATATAGCTTTAATTATTCACCTGAGCCTATCTCCGGGTAAAAAGAAAACTACCTCTGTGGTGAGGCTGTCCCCCCTGCTCTGCAAGAGTTAACTGTGTTTTTGTCCAGGGCTATTGTGTGAAGCGCTCTAAAAGGAGAACTATGAGGTGAGTGCTTTTCACTCACCTCATAGTTCTAGCCGACCTGTGACAATGAGACTGTCACAGGTCGGCTCAGTAGATCGGGAGGTGAGCGAACACATACCGGCGTTCGCTCACCTCCCGATCCTGTCACAGCTCTCTGCCGTGACAGGGGAGGGGCTGGATTCCCCCCTCCGATCCGCCAGCGCTGACTGCGGATCGGACGGGGGAGGGGGCGGGTACAGCTGGCTCTACCTCTAGATAGGCAGAGCCAGCTGTCACTCACGCAGCTAGGCGGATCCAGACATAATTGTCTGGATCCGCTTCAGCTGCGGCGTCTCAGTATACTGCGAGCACTAGCTCGCGGTATACTGTGGCGTCTCAGTATACCACGAGCTGTAGCTCGCGGTATACTGAGCCTAGGGTAACGGGAGGACGCTAGTTTGTGTCCTCCCGTTACCCTAAGGAGAACTATGGGGAAAAGCCTTAACCCCATAGTTCTCCTTTTAATGATCTGCTCCCTAGGCCATCGTTTCTCACCTCTGCTCTCGCTCATGGACTGCCCCATGGCATCCTCCCATATATTGCAGGGCTATAGACTCTACATTAGATGCAATGACCTCAGCAATCCTCCAACCACCAGTCTGGAGGGGGTGGGCTGGGTGTGGTAAGAGGCTGCAAGTACTGCTTTTGGAGCTTGTGGGAGCAGGGATCCTCCAGCGCTCACTGGAAGAATAGGCAGGAGAAAGGGTGTGCATGGCTGGGCTCTAGAGAGGCAGAGCCAGCTGTCACTTAGCCAGGGTTCACATGTCTGTCAAGTTTTACCAGGTGAATATTCAGGCCCTCCTTCATGCCCAATTTGGTTGTAAGGTTATTCAGGCAGCTCTATGAGCCCAATTGAATCTCTTCTGTTACCTGTTGATAACATGGGCCTGTTGGCATTTGTGGCTGTGTGACCCACCCTTCAGATGGACTGCTTTTGGATGAATCTTTTACACTTGCCATTCGTGTAAACACATGTCGGCATAGGACAGCATATTCATTTTATTGTGCTGCTTTACATGTGAAGAACGTGGCAGAGAACCTCATGCAGCATTTTGAGCTGTGATATTTTGCATGTTTTGAGGGTTTTCTTTGTTTTTTTGTTGACCGTGTGTTTTTACACATCTTTGCTAGCCATATTTGGGGTGGTATTAACGAATAATGGCACCTCAAGCTTGACACGTGCTTTTCAAGCATTGCATTTTGTGCACGTTCAGACATGCTGCTGGTGTGAATGGGGCCTGAATACCCCTGTGTATGTTAAAGTGACACAGCTCAGGAGTTAAATCTTAAAAATGCTTTCAGGTATGGTACCCTAACTATGTTAACAAAGATGTATCTTATTTGTGCATCACCCAGCTGTAGATCCTCCAATCATCTCTGAATTGGTGTTGACTCTCTCCTTCCTTCTGGAGGGTGGCTACTTTTGTTCCCCATGGTCCCTGTGTGTGTTGTAAAGTAGCCACTGCTCTGAGCTCACTCCCGTGATGGACCACAATCTTGATACAAATTAGTAATCTAAACATGAGATTAGAGTCCATCACAGGAGCGGTCTTGGAGGGGCGTCTACTTTACATCACACACAGGGACCCTGGGGGAATAAAAGTAGTCACCCTCCAGCAGGAAGGACAGTGTTCTCACAAATTCATAGATGATTTGAGAATCTACAGATGAGTGATACACAAATAAGATACATTTTTATTAATATTGTTAGTTACATTCAAGTTAAGGTACTTTGAATGCATTAAGATTTAACTCCTGAGTTTAGTGTCATATTTTAATGTATGATTTAGTAGGGTTTTTGTCTTACCTGATGATAAATTCTCTTTTTGGAGTACATTAAGGGACATTGGTTCCTCCTCCCCTTGTTATTACAATTCACTTCTGTTATCTCTTGCTACAAAATGAAGGCATGTGGGGAGAGGGTTAAGGTGGCCATACACTTTACAACCATCGCAAGACCTTAGTCTTGCGATGGTTAAGTAATTTAAAAAACGTACGATCTGCCCATCTTGGACAGGCAGATCGTACTTGCGATCATCGCAAGCCCGGCCCCCTGCGAGGCGGGCTTCCAATGACCGCAATGCTGAACGGGCAGTGTGCGCGTGCGCAAACCGGCCCGTGCGGCATTGATCTTATGATCATGCTAATAACCAGCCGAAAATCGTACGATTCTTGGCTGGTTTTCTAACATGCTCCTAAGACAAAAGACGTGCGACCGTACAGTAAAAACGGTCGCACGCCTTCCATACACTTTGCGATTATCGTGCGATAATTGCACAGTGTATGGGCACCTTTTATACTGGCTGGTCTTCCAGCTCTGTTTACCATTGTCCAGTCTCTTAACCCCTTCATGACTGAGGCCTTTTTTTCATTTTTTGCACCCATGTTATATTCCACATTTTAGGCCTGAAAATTACTTAAAACCCCCAAACATTATATATTTTCTGAATGCCAAGACCCTATAGAATAAGATGGTGGTAGTTGCAAATTTTTATGTTGTGCAATATTAGCGCAACTCCTTATTAAACCCCAAAATGTAGTGATAAATTTAATTAAATTCTCCAACACAACAAAATACCCATTTTTTTAAAATGAAATATAAAAGATGAGGTTACAACGAGTAAAACGATACCCAACATGCCCTGTTTACAAATTGCGTGCGTCCGTGAAACGGCGAAAAACTGCAGTGCCCCAAAAAGTCCACAGAAGACGCTTTAAAAGCCCCCACAGGTCATCAATTTAGAGATACCCCAAAATACTGGCCCTAGAATTATTGCTCTCACTCCGGCGTGCGCGGCGATACCCAACATGTGTAGCGCATTTGTCGTTTTCATACGTAGGCGCACCCGACGCATGTGGCAACGCGCGTGCTCGCAGGGGCGGGGGACTTTTAAAAAATGTTTGATTATTATTTTAGTTGCAGATCGCACATCAATAGCTTATAGCTGGGCTGCAGGAGCCCAGAACTGACAGCCCAGGGACCGGAAGTGATGCAATCTGCATCGCTCCCGTTCCCATAGAACGGGGCGGTGATCGATGAACGGAAGTTCGTCGACCTCCTCCCCAAGGACGCTGGTCCCGGGCCCGGTGCCTGGCGGGGGGCCGCCCTTCCTCGGGACACAGAAGCGATCTGGCGACAGGTAAGCCGCCAGAATCGCTTCTGTTGTAAGGCCGACAGTCGGCTCTACAAGTTTAAACAGACTCCCGGCGGCAAAAGTCGCCGGGAGTCTGTTTAAACAGCCCCGATGGTGGCGACGTACACTGTACGTCGTCAGTCACGAAGGGGTTAAAGGCAGCTGAATGACCCAATGCATCTGAATACACTGTCCCTTAAAGGAAAACTCTGGGGAAAAATCTATTTTATAAAGTTAGTTTGGGTTTGAGTGTAGTTACGTGTAATGTAGAGCTGCAACAGTTAATCGATTTTAGTCGATTAAAATGGACAATTGAAAACGTTGCTAACGTTTTCGATCGTCGATTCGTCGGCTATCGATTTGATTTCCCTGTTCGGGGCTCCACACGCGGCCTGAAGCACACGTCACACGCTGTTTCTGTCTCGCTGCGCCCGCCGGACATAAGCCACGCACGCTGCTCCTGCCGTCCCCACAGGACACATAAGCCACGCCTCCCGCATGCTGAAGCCGCGCATGCCGCTGCTCTCCTCCCATGAGCTCCCTCACTCGGCGCTGGTACGGCAGGCTCCCTCACTTGGCGCTGGTACGTCAGGACTACAAATGTAGCTGCCTAGAGTCTGTAAGGCAAGGGCGCCCACTATTTTTCGTCTGGAGATCTACTTTTCAAATGACGAGCTCATTGAGATCTACCAACGAAAAAACACCTGCATTCAGGGGCGGGAGGGGCCGTAGGCTGCGCAGGCAGGCCCCTCGCCCACAGTGCGATCGCCTGCATTAGTGCCTGTGTTCCAGTCCAGTGCGATCTGCAAAAATGCTGCAAGCACTATTTTTGCAGATCGAACTGGACTGGAATGCAGGCACTAATGTGCCTGCGTTCCGAGTGCGGACGATCGCACTGTGGGCGATGCCATTGACTTCAATACAGCTCCACACCCCCTCCCGCACCTGAACGCAGGGAGTCGGCCGGCTTACATTCCAGTGCGCCCTACAGGTCCCGGCGTCCTGTCCTCCCGTGGTGCTCGTGTGGCCGACGTTGCACATGGGTGGTCCTGCACCTTTCCATCTGCAGCGTCTTACACATTCAGCTGGCAGCCGCACGAGCACCACGGGAGCATAGCCGTAGCCAGCTCCCTTTGCGCCTGAGGCAAGGAAAAAAAAAAACATTTTTTTTAATTTATTTTTTATTTTATTTTCATTATTTTTATTTTACATTTTCATAATTTTTTTTTTTTTT
>NW_017307403.1:460368-503379 GCF_000935625.1 Nanorana parkeri | reverse complement strand
ATAACTGGGGACACATAGTACTATGTGTCCCCAGTTATTTACAAACACTGGAGTGATCAGCCGATCGCTCCAGTGTTTGTCCTACACAGAGGATTGGTACATACTAGTGACATGTACCGATCCTCTGCCGCTGGTCCACGCTCAGGGGGGCTGCAACTTCTCTGGATCCCCCTGCTCTCCCGGGCAAAGACAGCGGGGGATACGACGAGCCGCGGGGGGGGTGGGGGTGCGGAGCCGCTGTGAGGGGAGAGAGAGGCGCCGGCTGTCAGATCCTGGCCGAGCGTCTCTCTCTCTCTCTCCTCACCGCTCTGCATTAGTTAGTGACGCGGCTCTGTCCTCCGCCCCCCCCCCCCCCCCGCGCGCTACTTCTTCTCGGATCCCCGCTGGGGAGAGCAGCGGGATCCAGAGAAGCGGCGGGAGGGGAGGACATGGCGATCTACCAGTGATCGCTACACGATCGACTGGTAGATGGCGATCGACCTTGTGGGCACCCCTGCTGTAAGGGATGTAAAACTGCAGTTTTAGAAATTCCACATTGAACACTTACTCAAAAGTATTCTTTTTTACCCTGATTTTTGAATGGATAGCCTGAGAGTAAAAGTATACTCATGTTAGAAGCCACAGATGCATGATTTCCTATGTTCACTGCTCCTGCCTAGTTTATTGCTTATTACCATAAACCGAATAGACATCTGGTGGCATGAATAGCCAACATAAACCTTACAGCAAACAACCTTTCAGTGCCTTACCCTTGCATCACTAAACAATTTAGCTAGATTAAAAAGATTCTACCTCAAAACATGATTAACAATTCATTCAGATGGCTCCTTCTAGTATTTCTTAAAAGCCCCTCCCCTAAGGTTTTTGCACACCTTGAGGTAGTATCTTTTTAATCTAGCTATTATCTGTTAATTTGGGGCGTGCTCCCTTTGAAGTACACGGCCAATTTGTCTAAAACGTCCTGAATAAATATTTTTCTGACAGACGGATCACAAAATTATATAGTGTAGAGCTGCAACAATTATTCGATTAAGTCGATTAAAATCGACGATGGAAAACGTTGTCAACGTTTTGCATCGTCGATTCGTCGGCTAAAATTCAAATTTCCGGCTCGCCGCTCACGCACGCTGCTTACGTCCGTCGCTTACACCACGCCCACGTCAGTGAAGCCGCTCGCGCCTACGCTGGTGCACCCGCTTACGCCACGCTCAGGGCATGCGTCTGGCCCTCTCCTCCCGGTGAGCTTCCCGACTCGCCGCTGCCCACTGACAACACCGTCATTCAAGGTAAGTCGAGATCGGCCGGGAGCTTTGTAATGTTTCGTGTGTTTTTTTTTGTCACCGCGCCAAGCTTGCTCCCGTGATGGACTACAATCTCAATAGAAACTAGTAGTCCATCACCGGAGCCCTTCTTTTTTTATTTTTTATCCGATTTAGTCAATTAATCGAACGTAATAATCGGCTAACCGATTATGAAAATAATCGTTAGCTGCAGCCCTAGTGTAATGATTCATATGTAATTCCAGGAGGACTGCAGAGGGTGCTCAAATTTTTCATTTTGTAGTTCTTGCTACAAGCTGTGTCCTTTTGATCCTTCAGTGGTGCTGAATGCACTTCCAGTCTTACAGTGAGCATAGAGTCACTTGCTTGGTACCGCCTCCATTCAAAAAACATCTTGTTTTCAGTACATATAAGGTGTTCTCGGATTAGGCAAGGTAAAGAAGTGGGCCGTATAATGTCACAGTCTACCCACATCCAATGATGAAACATCTTGTATAAATTGAAAAGAACACAGACCATTTTCTGAAATGGAGGAATGGCGTGCCAGTGACGCTCTATGCTCACTGGGGAAGCTGCCACAGCAGGTATTTTCCTGGAGTTCTATTTTAATGTACTCCATGAAAAAGCTTGCACAGATTAGACAAATATCCTATTTTTCCTCCTAGTAAAGCATATATACCTACTGTGTCATCCTAGTTGGATACATGCAAGGATTTTCCCAGATGCCTGACAAATGATGGACATTCACTTGTCCAGGTGTTCTATTCCTGACATTCAAGCTGAGTCGAGATTTCAGTTTCACATTGCTCGTACTGAAGCTGCTGATGACAGAGAAGCAATAAAAGTGGGTGTCACTAGTGCTGCTTTCACAGTGCAGTATCCAGGCACTGTGCAATTTATTATGCTGGCCAGTAGTAAGGTTTAGGGATTACAAATGTTCTTCATTCTGGCTAGCATGTCCTCTGTATAGCAATATCTGGAAAAGCAAATGTTCAAAAAAACTTTTTTCCTTTTTTCTTCTGTCTCTCTGTCCTTTTCTTCTGTCTCTCAGGGACCCCCCTCAGGGAGGGGGTCCCTGAGACCAATTTGTAGAAGTCTTTGTGAAAGATAATTTTTTAGGAAAAATTTTGTACATTGGACCTGCATCTTTTTGCTGTATGTATAATGGTTTAGAAAAAAAACACATCTAATGATTTCCAATGTTTAAGCTGAACTCTAGGCAGACATTTTCTGAGTAATTTTTTATAAGGTCAATTATTACCTTTTTTTTCTTTTTCTACAGTTAGCCATACACCGAGTAATCACAACATGAATGGAAACAAACCGATTTAGGGCTGTGTCTCTATTTCCATTTAGTCTGACCAGTGGCTGCTGTCTGCTACCTTTTCTCCAGCTTAAAGGAGAACTATGGGGTCAGAGGTTTTCCCCATAGTTCTCCTAAGGGTCATGGGAGGACACAAATTTAGCGTCCTCCCGTTACCCTAAGCTTAGTATACTGAGACGCCGCAGCTGGGACGGATTCTGCCATTATCGTCTGGATCCACACACCTTCGTGAGTGACAGCTGGCTCTGCCTATCTAGAGGTCGGCTAGAACTATGAGGCTGAGTGATTATTTGCAGCTAACGATTATTTTCAAAATCGATTAAGTTAGCCGATTTATTAAGTTCGATTAATTGGATAAAAAATAAAATACATTTTACAAAATGGCTCCAGTGATGGGACTACTAGTTTTGTATTGAGATTGTAGTCCATCACAGGAGCAAGCTTGGAGCGGTGGAAGTAAAAAAGAGAAAAGTGTGGTGTGCAATATAGTGAAATGGAAACTGTAAAAGTATACAGCAATGAATGCAGAACGGCACTGACTATAGAGGACTACAAATCCCAGCAATAGTACATTATACAGCGCAATGCAGAATACCACCCAGCTATAGAGGAATACAACATATCCCAGCAATAGTATATTATAGCTGGTGGTATTCTGCATTGCACTGTATAATGTACTATTCCTGGGTTTTTGTAGTCCTCTATAAATCTTGTAGTCCTCCTATAAATAAATCTAAACCCCTAGATAAATCTTTTCTCTACCAATTTTAGGTGGTGGCTTCTAATATTTTTTAGGGAGTGTATAGTAAAAAGTTTATTGCTGATGTTGCCATCACTACTAAACATTTTGTACATCAAAATCATGTCACCCCTTAATCTCACTTCTAACGTGAATAAGTTTAAATTTTGCAACCTTGTCTCATAGCTTTGGTCCTCCAGTCCCTTGTAATTAGCTTAGTTGCCCTTCTCTTGACACTCTCCAGCTCAAGGACATCCTTTCTGTGGACTGGTGACCAAAATTGAACCGCATACTCAAGATGAGGCCGAACCAGTGATATATAAAGTGGCAAATGTATTGCCTTGTCTCTACAGTACATTCCAATTTTAATACAAGACAGTACTCTGCTAGCTTTGTTTGCTGCAACCTGGCATTGCAAGCTATTCAATCTGCTGTCTACTATGACCCCCAATCTTTTTCCATTTCTGACTTCCCTAGTGGAGTTCCCATTAATGTGTATTCCGCTTGCCTGTTTTTAACCCCAAAATGCATTACTTGCCATCTCTCACCATTAAACACCATCTGTCATGTAGTTGTCAGACACTATTTCATCCGGGTCCTCCTGCAATGTTACAGTGTCTAAGTCCGTGTCTATTACCCTCCCCATTTGAGCATCAGCAAACGCAGAAACATGGCTATTAACACCTTCCCCAATATCATTATTAAACAGGTTAAACAGTATGGGGCCTAGCACTGAACCCTGGGGGACGCCACTCTCAACCTTAAACCAATCTGAAAAAGAGCTATTTATCAATACTCTCTGGACACGTTCCTGTAGCCAGCTCTCTATCCATGTGCACACCATTCCATCTATGCCCATAGATCTCAGCTTGTGTATTAAGCGTTTATGTGGTACTGTGTCAAAAGCTTTGGCAAAGTCCGGGTATACCATATCCACCGGCCTCCCTCCATCCAGATCTCTACTCACCTCTTCGTAGAATGTTAGTAGGTTGGTCTGACAAGAACGGTCTTTCTTAAATTCATGCTGATTATCACTACTTATACCATTGTCACAAATGAAATTCACTAAATAGTCCTTTATCATTCCCTCTAAACAGTTTGTATACTATTGATGTTAGACTGACTGGTCTGTAGTTCCCAGGTTGGCATCTTGAACCTTTTTTGAATATTGGTAGTACTGTTGCCTTACACCAGTCACTTGGAGTCCTTGAAAATTAGGAATAATGGTCTCGCTATAACCTGGCTGGGCTCTTACCCATAACCCTAGGGTGCAGGTTATCTGGCCCCAATGATTTATTTGTATTAAGTTTTTCCAGTCTTTGTTGAACCCTGGCTACTGTCAACCACTGCGGTATCTTAAGCACTAAGCTACTCGCATTCTTATCTCCATTTTTCTTGAGTGTATACTGAGCAGAAAATGAATTTATTACCTCAGCTCTCTCCCGGTCGTTTGTGATTAATCTCTCGGTTTCATCTTTTATTGGGCCCACCTGCAATTTTCTTACCTTTTTTACTGTTTATATATTGGTAGAATTTTTTCGGGCTCTTACACACTGTGGCGATATGTTTTTCGTAATCTATTTTACCTGCCATGATTTCATGGTTACAACTCCGATTGCATTTCTTGTAGCTCTGGAATGCCAATGCAGTCCCCTCCATCTTATATTTTATAAATGCCAGCTTCTTTTCTTTGTGTTGTCTTGCCATTTTATTTAGCCATGCAACCTTAGCTCTCGATCTTTTATTTTTGTTTCCCAATGGTATGCACTTGGTAATAGCATTGTGCAATGTATTCGTAAAAAAACAATCCAACTTCTCAAAGATTGTTATAGGGAACTTACCACAAAGCAAACCACCTATGTGTAAACCCATTACGATGGCAGCTTTACATTCTCTAAATCCTGAGCCACATATTCATGGTATGTGGTTTAGTGTTTGGATTATAACAGCTTCCATCAGAGCGCACATAAACATTTCTTCATGACACGTTTGCATTTGAAAAGCGGTTTAGCCCCATTTACATTTTAGAAGCATAAGTTAATTACAGTGATTTAACTTCGTTTTGATAAGGTTTTCACTATTAAAAGCTTAACAAACTCTTGGCATAATTATTCTTAACTATTGTAGTTGGTCTACCCCTGCATTGCAAGGGATAACTGCTCATTTTCATCTATGGACAAAAATAATATACTCACCGCAACCTCACAGCTACCCGTCTCCTCTGCTCCAGCAATGGAATGTTCCTCCCCGTTCCTCAACCTATACATTGTATAGGACATGATGACTTACAGGACCTTTAACCAATGGAGTGGAGGGGTAGTGAGGTAGCAGGGACACGTCTTATTAAAAGGTTTCAAGGTTCAGGTGACTTAAATATTTTTTTTTCACGTCCCTAGGTGAAAATGAGCACTTAACACTTGCAGTGTGCGGGTAGCCCCACTGCAAGGGTTAAAGGAGAACTATGAGGTGAGTGAAAATCACTCATCCTCATAGTTCTAGCCGACCTGTGACAATGAAACTGTCACACGTCGGTGACAGTATTGTCGATCTGTCCCAGCTGCGGCGCTCTCAGTATACCGCGAGCTACAGCTCGCGGTATACTGAGCTTTGGGTCACGGGAGGACGCTAGTTTGTCTCGTTAGTTCTCTTTTAAGAATAGTTATTTCTGGAGTTCTTTTAAGTGCTTGCTTTGTCTAGGGAGCTAAAATAACAGATATTCTCGCCTGAATCTCAGACCCTGCTGGCTGCTGGACTGGTTATTGTAGCCACGCTCCCTTCCTCTCCAGCTATGGAATGTCCCTCGGCATCCTCCACATCCAATATTGTATTGGACATGATGACTTCTAGGACCTTAGACTGCCATAGTGGAGGGGCTACAGGGATCAGTCTAGCAGTCAGCTGTGTCTGAGATTTGGGTGAGTATTTTGTTTTAGCTCCCTAGACAAAATGAGCGATCAACCTTAGTAGTGTTGGGGTAGTCCCATTGCAAGGGTTAGGATCTCGTATGCCCTTGAGTTCTTTAACAATGTAAAATATAGCTAATGGTAAGTGTACACTGCTAGAATTTGAATGTTTTTTTGTTTTGTTTTTTGGCAGAAGGGTTTTTTTTCTTAGGATTTGTTAATTACCATTGCTGTTGATTCAGATTTTTTTCCTAGCTGCTTTGCCCTGATGTATTTTTTAATTTGTTCCAGCTGTGATCAAAATGTTTAATTTCCTTTTACCTTTTTGTCTCTTCAGATTCGTAACATGGTGGCCGTGTTGGAAGTAATCTCCAGTTTGGAGAAGTATCCAATTACCAAAGAGGCACTGGAGGTGTGTATGACATCTTTAAATTGAATCTGTGCCCAGACTATGCACACTAAAATATGTGTGTGTATATAGATATTTTTAAAAAAACAAAGGAAAGAAGGCCCTCATTTACATCTAGCTATAGGCACTGTGCAGGAATTAATTTCCAAAAGTCACAACAGAGCCATAGACGTCTTTAAGGTGCCCATACACTGCTTGATTCTCGTACGAGAATCGTGGGAAATCCCGTGATCGTACGAGAATCGAGCAGTGTGAACGAAGACGTGCAACCGTTTCTACTGTACGGTCGCACGTCTTTTGTCGAACCAGCATGCTCGAAAACCCGCCGAGAATCGTACGATTGTCGGCGGGGTTCTAGCCTGCTCGTTCGATAGCTGTGGAACGGGCCGGTGTGCGCACGCGCACACTTCCCGTTCTGCATTGCGGTCATCGGAAGCCCGCCCCTCAGCGGGGCGGGCTTTCAATGATCGCAAGTACGATCTGCCCGTCCAAGGTGGGCAGATCGTACAAGCTTTCAATAAGCATACGACCATCGCAAGACAAGTCTTGCGATGGTCGTAAGGTGTATGGGCACCTTTTTAGCTTTTTTTTTTTTCTGAGTGCAGAATCTTTGCAGACTGCCAACCTGCTAATGTAAATGCACAGCAGAAACTGACTGAGGCCCTGTTCACATGATCTGCAGACGCGGTGCTATGTGTTTTGCCGCGTTTTTGATGCGTTCCAGTAAAAAAAAATTAAAAAAATATTTTTGCTGGAGTGGTGCTGTCAGTATGGTAGCTGCAGTGCGTTTTTGCTGCGTTTTGCGTTTCCGGACCGTACAAAATGTGACATGCAGTATTTTTTTTGTCGTAACCTGAACGGACTGCGCACGTGAGAACTGTAGCCCATAAAACACATAGGAATACATTGGAATGCATTTTTAGTGCAGGAGCGTACGGATCAGGTCAGCACAGAAAACGGACGTCATGTGAACAGGCCCTTAAACCTGACTTAAGTCTTTGTTGTGAGGGAGAAATTACTTCACAGCACCAGCAGCTAAAGAGGCCAGTGTTGGTGTTTTTAAAACTTTGACTGCTTTTTAAAGCGGATCTTTACCCATATCTCTGAAATCACAACAAACATGCCTTCAGGAATGTTTAGTAATGACAATCTACAAACACATACTTCTAGATAATTGCCGGCTTTGTATTCTTTACATACCTTATTTCTCTTTTCTTCCCCTTCTGACAGTGGCCATGTTTACTAAGAGCAGATTACTAGCTATCCCTTTATTTCCTGGATTTCTGGCACATGTGACTGGGACATGTGACCATGCACATCATCGCAGGGAAGGAAAATGCCTTTCCCTGAGATCTGGTGAGATTACACATGAGATTTCCTAGCAATGCTCTGCTGATAAGGCAATCCCAGTGTGCATTGCTTTGCCAAACTGAAGTCATTTTGCCCTTTCAGAGCAGGAAGTGAATGCTCTGCAAGTGTAAGTATTTCAACGTCACAGCATTTTACACCTGACATGTCTGTTATTATAAATCATCATACATAGAGGGATGCATCGGTAGAATTTGATTTTAGAGTGTAAAAGAATATGTAAATAGTTCAATATTCATAGTCTGGGCACAGTTGCACTTTTCATGCATATGCTAAAGTCAAAATTCTGCTTGGAGCAAAAAAGGAAAAAAACATTTGTCTATATATTTTTATTTTTTTAAACTTGTAGGAAACCCGACTTGGAAAATTAATTAATGATGTTCGGAAAAAGACCAGTAACGAGGATCTCGCCAAACGTGCTAAGAAGCTGCTGCGTAGCTGGCAAAAACTGATAGAGCCAGTACAACAGAATGAGCAGGCTGCCAGGGGTACTCCCAACCCCCAAGGTTCAGCCAATGGTGGTAGTACCCACAACTGTAAGGGAGAGACCAATCAAACTGCACTGCTGAGTGGAAAACCTCTTCAGGACCTTAAGGGCAGGAATGACATCCAGAAGGCACATTCACCTAAGGCTGAGAAGGTGGCCAGTCGAAAGAGGAAAGGGGAATTTAGAGATGGTACCCAAGGGCTTGCTTGCAAAGCAGGTAAGCCGAATCAGGAGTTGTTCCAAAATTCTTCACCCCTTCCCACCAATGGGATTGGAACTAGTCCTCCGGACAGCCTACTTAGTCCTCTTGATGGCAGTTCACAGACTAACAGGTTGGAGACTGCTGAAAATGATAAACATGGTAAAATTCCCGTAAATGCTGTCCGGCCTCACACCAACTCCCCTGGACTTGTAAAACACCCAAGCACTTCCTCTTTATTAAAAGTGGCCGTCCTACAGCAGCACAGTGTAGGGTTAGAAGAAACCCATTCTCATCAGCCACGAAGTCCACGTTGTACCTCCTACAGCCCACGTGGCACTAGGGCAGAATTAGTGGCAAGGCAGCACACCACATATGCACCAAAGGGTTCTGTGCCCAGCCCCTCTCAAAGGCTGCCTGGTGTAGACACTGCACATACACCCTCTTACCAATCCCCTGTGCACCCTTCTACACCCCCTGCCATAGCAAAAAGACTAGAGTCTCCTAGGAGGGATTTTGCAGTCTCTTCCCCTCATCGGTCTGTGGCGCAACTAGTCCCTACTGACCTCCCCCTCCAGCAGTCACCCAGGATAACACAACAGCACACCCCACATGGACATCGAAGTGGGCCGCCTATTACAGATTCTCACACGCCTCGCAGTACCTATTCTCCAGAGCCCTCAAAAATGGACAGCGATGACGCAGCCTCTGGTTCAGACAGCCGGAAGAAAAAGAAATCTCGTCGAGGAGATCAAGAAGGATACTCAGCAGATGGAAATAGCAAACAAACACGAGTAAAAAAGGATCGCAAATTGAAATTTGATTTCATGACTGGGCAAATAAAACCTTTAACTAACAAAGACCCATCCCAGGCTGAGATTTCAGCCCCTTCAGAACAGCACAGGACTGAAACGGACAAACAAGACCCCAAACTCGGCCTGCCAAGTCCCTTTGAACAGACAGACTGGAAGGAGTTGTCTCAAAATGAGATCATTCAGTCCTATCTTAGTCGTCAGGGCAGCTTGTTGTCTTCCTCTGGTGTACAGACGCAGAGTGCACATTATTATATGTCTGAATATTTAAAACAGGAGGAATGCAGTAAGCGGGAAGCTAGAAAGACTAATGTTTTAGTGCCACTTGCCCTACCGAGTGAGCTGCCTGGAAAAAACAGGGAAGTGACTAGCGTTGATTTAGACAGATTTCATAATAATCATTGGCCTGGTGTCAATGGCTGTCACGATACACAGGGCAACTGGTATGATTGGACGCAGTGCATCTCCTTGGACCCTCATGGTGATGATGGTAGATTAAACGTCTTGCCTTATGTCTGCCTAGACTGAGCACCAGTCCAAATCTGCTTTCTTCTCATATCTGTGGTTTTCACTGCAAACCATGGGTCGCTCTGCGACCACTGCTCAAATTGGAAGATTTGAATGAGAAAAAAATGAGAGTTCCCTTTTTTGGGGGATGTGAAGGGTTGGGGTTGTAGAGAGCCTGGAAGAGGAGCTTTGTGTTCACTACATCCTGGGAGTTCTCTTCCACTGCTGGCGCTCCCCCCTCTGTCTGCCACACCCGTTCTTTTGTGCTAAATGCTGCTACCAGATAACTTGACAAAGGATTGCAGAAGGGGGTCAAGAAATGCAATGGAACGGTGTGGAAGGGGGGTTCCACTTGGAGTTTTGAAACTCCTATAGCAAAGTGAGCTATAAAAATAAAATATATGAAAAAAAAAAATGAAGTGTTAAGTTCAAACCTACCCGAAGATTGCAAAAAGGTGAATTTTTCCTGTACCTGAGAAAGGGCTGGAATAAAAACAAAATTTATATATATGACAGGTACCTAAATCTTATGTGAAAGAGGATTTAAATAAGTTGAGAGTAAGTTACCTTAACAGAGTATGCATTATTTATTTGAATTAATGTTTTCTTTCCTTTTTTCAGATTTTTATTTCAGTTTAAAATTTGACAGTTAAGCGTCTAAAGAGGCGCAAAGTATAAGTGTTCAGTTGCAAGCATCACAGCTGGTCCCTTTATGTTGACTAGGAGAAGAGTCTTAAAAAATCATTCCTTCTCCCCAACATTTTTTTTTTTCCTTGGAAAGTTATTGTACACATCTCCCATCACACAGTTCAGATCTGTAAGCTGCTGCTAGTTTCCCTTTTATAAGCCCAGTATAAAATCTACCTTTCCACCGTTCGAAACCTGTTCAAGCCCCAACACATAAATGCATACATGTGATTTCTAACCATATTTCAGTGTTTTCAGCATCTCTACATTAGAATTGAACTGTGTTCATTCTACCCCCAGTGAGAAAAATTCTTCAAATGACCCTAGTTTTCAAAACGTAAAGGTGACGGATGGTGCTACCAGCTTCTAAATTGTCCAGAGGCCGACCACACAATAAGGCCAGTTAGTTGGCTGGGGAAAAAAAATAAAAAAACTTAACTACTTGCTACCATTCCTTTTTAGATGTAATCTGCCTTATGGGATCTCCATCAAAAACGCGATTTTTTTTTTTTTTAATTTTTTTTTTTGCAAAAAAAAAAAAAACCCATCAAAAAACAAAGCCTTAGTTGAATGTACAGTAAGACTTCTGTATTTCTGATATGCAGAAGAGAGCAACTTTGCTAACTTTCGTCCTATCGGTGGACAAATTGTGATATAAATGTGGAAACCATAATAAAAAAAAATACAAATTGTGTAGTTTGTTTATTCAGAGGGCAGCAGGCTTTTGAAATGACTTCAATGCAAAATGGTCTTGTTTTAGAAATTTTGTTTACCCAATCCCTTTTAAATATAGGAGCATTGAAATGTAAATTGAAAAGTCATTTTCAATCTGTTTATATCTGCAGCTTTTGTTTATAGTCCAGAATACTACCTGGTTATTCTACCATGAACATCGTTGTCACTTATTGGATGACAATGCTCTCTCTGTCTCCCAACTGTGTATCTGTTATGTCACCCAGTGTCACGTTCTTCCAATGGAGATTACAAGCGGCTGTGTTGATGCACATTGGACAGTGCTGTCGCCACCAGGATACTAGTCCAGAGCAATTATGTGGAGTCATTGCGGGAGCTTATGCATATAGACATAATATGGATGCAAGGAGGCTGGATGTGATAAACAAAATGGCGATGTTAAACCAGATGATAAAAGTGAAAATTGTATTCCATTAAAAAATGGATCTAGAACAGTTTAAGCACTTTCAACCATTGTTAATTATATAAACAGATTAGTAAAATTCTCTGCAGAGTTTTGTGTGATAAGATTACTAATAAAGGAAACCTTTACTGACATAAATACAGACTGCCACTGCGGACCTTCCCTTCTAAAAATATTTGTTCTCCAGATTTAGTATTCTTAATTCAGTGATCCAAACCAATAAGTACAGTAGATTTTCTAACTTCACTTGCTGAAGGCTTGTGGCAGGTCAGCAACCCATACTATGTAAGAGAGCTAGTATGACGGCCAGGCAACTTGCATTTATATAAGGTAATTTTCATGAGGAAGTCAGCAGTGCAGTTTCTGTATTTCTCTCAGTACATTTCCCTACAATTATTAGCAGTTCGATATTGTAGAATTAGGAACCAGATCACTTAAATAGTATTTCCACTTTTGCAGTTAAATTGGAGAAAATAACTATTGTCTGTGTTCCCATTCATACAGCACACCCAAAAATAATTTATACATTATTTTTTATAAACAACTTCTTACATTTTTAGCTGTTTCTTTGGTGAAGGGCTTTGTGCAGATTCCAAGCTACTCTTAGCAGTATAAAACTGGCTACATACTCATTCTTGTACTGTGTGCAGGAAGTTTGGCGTTGACAAGATGCCCTTTATTGGCTAATTTATTAAAATATGAGCTTTCATAACCTGTTTGGTTTGTTTATCGGGTATTAAAGTGGATCTAAAGTAAAAACGTTTTCATTTTGGATGGCGTATGGGTAGGTTATAAGCCATGTTTTTTGTATCTCCCATTGGAGCGATTTAAGAGGACAGTGAGTCAAAACTCCTGTTTTACAGCGCTGGAGCTATTGCCAAAGTCTTCAGCGTTCAAAACTTCCAGGAGTGTTATCGACTGCATCCTCTGCCGTGTACTGTGGTTCCTGTCTCTGACCCATATGTCATTACAGGACACAGCAGTGGCCTAGGCCATGGAGGGAGGAACCCCCCCCCCCCCCCGGAATAAGTATTTAGTGTTCTACTGCAGAGAGTGCTTATTTAGAATTCTCAAGGTAAGAGACAGTCACTATCAATATTGTGGAGCCTGCACTCTAGAAATGTCAGACACTACATTTTACTCTTAATCTATACTGCTATAGTGGTGTCAGCATTTTTGCGACTTGTGGTACAACTATGGATTGGAGTCTGCATTGGAGGTGGAACCCTTAAGTGACACAAGCTCCTCTCCCTTTGCCTACAGAAGCAGATAGCATAAAATACACAGGTCAGCAAGTGGGATTGGTGCAGAGTCTTGTCACCAACTTGATGTTCTACAGCAGCGTTAGGCAAACTAGCTCTCCAGTTGTGGTGCAACTATAAAGCCAGAGGCAGATGCATGATAGGATTTGTGGTTACACCACATCTGGAGGGCTGTAATTAAGAAAAGGATTTTTCCTTTTCTTAATTACAGACCAAGGATTTTGGTCTGTGTCCCCTCTGATCACTGCTGCTCTCCCCTGCCTGTGTCGGCAGAGGCAGTGGGGATCGGATGGGACACTGAGCCGATCCAGCTACCGGTGCCCGTCCTGAGAAGGAGAGAGGCCTAGCAGGGAGGTTCAAGGAGGAGAGCTTGGCTCTGGTGATGGGTAGGAGGGAGTGGAGCAATCTGACTGTTTAGACCCCTGATATTTTCCCAAACTCCTAACAGTAGTTTAAAATGGAAAAAGTCATTTTCGGTTTCAGTCTCACAAATTTTACTATTTTAGTTTCGGTCTAAAAATTTCATTTTGGTGCATCCCTACTTTTAAGTATAATTTTCTTAATTTTGTCCTATGCATTGTGTTTGGCCATTTTTGATCTGCTTTCCATTTGTTTTTCTACTGTTGAATTTTACAAGATGTATGCTCTGACCTGCCAAACTATGACTAAAAAAATGGTATTAGTCATGTTAACTCTTACCTATTGGAATTTATTCAGTAAAATTATTTTTGGTTTATAAAAAAAAAAATATTTTGTAAAAACCCAGCAGATTGAATTTTGCTTGTTTTAATAAAGCAATGACCTAGTTGCTAAATACAGCACATATTCCCTTTTGTGGGAGGCCAATAATTGTCTAAATAGATGATGTACATGATTATTCAAGTGTTTAATTTCTTTCCAAACACAGGTGCGTCAGGTATGCCATTGGTCTGAATCCAGTAAGTATAATTCTCCCCCCATCAAGGTTTTTAGAGGGGTTTTTCAGTGTGCCTCTAGGAATCTGTGCCCATTCAGCTAACAGAGCATCATTGAGGTCAGGTACTAATGTACTTATTGACAAAAGCTCCGCCTAGCAAGTAGCATTCCAATTCATCCCACTAGTGTTTGACAGACACGCCACAAACAGTATGTTCAAGAGCAGTCAGGCTCGGGAACGCACTGTATTGCACTCTGGCCGAGCTTCTATCAAAGTGTGTGACTATGTTGGAATGTGTGACTGGTGACGCGGTCACACATTGCAACGTAATCCCGCCCAGTTTGACAGCCGTGGAATGTGTGACTGCCCATTAGGTCAAGCTTTCCAACCCTTTGTCGGCTGTTCCAGTGCAGATCAGCTCACTGCGCATGTCCAGGAGAACCGATCTGCATTACCTTATCTGCCTGGAACAGCTGATCGGTCTCAAATGTTACGTCTATCGGACCTGGTGAGTTCCACAGAGGGGGTGATTCCAGTAAGCACCCCAGATATATAAAAAATCTGCGTTGCTCGTTGGAATCGCCCCCCCTGCAGCACTCGCAAAGTGTGATAGAAGTGACATTTGAGACCGACCAGCTGTTCCAAGCAGATAAGGTAATGAAGATTGGCTCACAGCGAATGTGCAGGAGAACCAATCTGCCCTGGAACAGCCCACAAAGGGTTGAAATGCTTGATCTAATGGGCGGTCACACATTCCACCGCTGTCAAACTGGGCAGGATTATGTTGGAACGTGTGACCGCATCACCGGTAAAATTTCAATGTAGTCACAAACTTTGCTAAAACACCGACTCCCTGTGTTCAGGGGCAGGAGGGGGCATGGCTGTGCGTTGAGGTCAATGGCACTGCAGGCATGCTCTCTGCCTGCACCTAAACGCGTGTCTGCATTCCGGTTCAGTGCAAAATGCCTCAAGCACTATTTTGCAGATCCCACTGGACCGGAACGTAGGCACTAATGTGCCACATGCTCTGGTGTGGGCAATCGCACTGCTGGGGGGGTGTGTGGCTGCGGTGCCATTGACTTCAATGTACTGCCCCTGAACGCAGGGAGTCGGCTGGAGTGCGTTCCAGAGCCTGACTACTCTGGAACGCACTGTTTGTGGTGTGAACCAGTCTTTAGGGCTCTGTGCAGACCACTTGAGAACCTTCACATTATACTATTAAAATCCATGTATTTTTGGACCTGGCTTTATGAACTTGGACACAATCCTGCTAGAACAGTGTTGGAAGTGTCATTTGTCTGAAAAAAAAGTTCCAGACCTTTTAACCATTTCTGTATCAAACTTTACAGTAAGCATTATGCAGTCTGGAAGTTAGAGAAAACTGTGTTTGGTGATGACCAAAGAACCATATTAGACTGCTAGATAGTGAATCATAATATAGCACTTCAAATGAAAACGATCCACTACTCCCAAGTCCAATAGTGGCATGCTTTACCCAATTCTAGCTGATAACTTGCATTGTGCATAATCCTTTTAGGTTTGTGCAAGTGTTTGGTTATGGAAACCTTTTACGAAGTACTAGAGGCTTAGTTTTTTTGTGCTCATTTTTGGACATAGAATTCGGGAACATAAACTTTTTTACTAGCCATTTTTACAGTCAAGATTTTTTCTTTAGGCAAGACTTACATGCTGCTTGAGCTAGTTTCTTATGCAGCTTGAGCTAGTTTCTTATGCAGCTATCTGGATCAGGGTATCGGCAACAACTTTAGAGGCTCTACCTGGACCCTGCTGGACTGGGTGTTTTGTGGTGCTTGTCTGAAGTTAAACTTCAGACCCTGGGCTGTGCTTGTGGGGCTTTCCAAACCTTTGTACTGGTAACCGCAAAGTGCTTTCCAGGGCTCTCGTGTGACCCAGTCTCTGAATAGTCCTTTATAAGTAGGCTTTGTGGGCGGAGCATCATGAGCTGTGATATTTATTAGAACCATTGGGTGCCATTATTCCCTTTTTATACATCGATCTCCATAGAAATGGTTATAATGCTGAGCAATTAAGTTTTGTGCCACTAGAGAAGCAATCCTGCTGAATCAGGTCTTTTCAGCTCACAATCTACTAACTGCCAGCCTGGCCTGCAGTGTTTCTTGGCAGGGACTTGACTGAAAACCTAGAACTGCCCGAGTCCTTTTATGACTCAGAATTCTCCTTGGATCTGTTGGATGGTGGCCCCTGCCTTGGGTTTAGCTTAGGTGGATTTCAATGCAGTTTTGAATTGCAATATTGCAGACTGTAAGCACGGAAGCACACCTCCATGGCTTCCCCTGCATAATTATCTAAACTGCTTGCAACCTTAGTGGCCTTTTGAGCCTTTGGTTGTGGAGGCTGTATTTGAGGAAGAGCCATTAAAAATCCGCTATTCCAGATTGACCACATCTTCTGTCCCAAGAACCAGTTACCATCCTGCTTCACAGTTGCTGGCCTTAATGGTTGTTCAAGCTCAGGTCTTGTGGGACAGGGGCCTCTCCAACTCTGTAATCTGCACAATGTTAAAAGCCAGAAAGTTCAATGGTACCATTAAAGCTGCTTTAAAGTGTTTGGTCTATAATGTAGTCACATCTGAGAAACACTCCCCACTGCTCTGTGTTCCCATTCACAAAGCATCCTAAAAAATATTTATTTATTTTTAAACCCAAAAAACATTTATCTTTTTAGTTATAGTTATTTCTAGTATAACTAGTTATTTCTTTAAAGCAAGTTTATACAGGACTGCAAGCTATTCTAAACAATTTTGGAACAGGGCCAGACTGAGATGAGATGCATGAACATACAATTCCCCACCAAAGCCTTGAGAACTTTAAACCTTTGTTAGGACAGACAGGAATCTGGTTTCTAACTGATAATGGATATCGCCAATCACAGTACAGAAAGGGTTATTTTTGTCAAACATTATTACACCCCCTCATACACTGCAAAACGAAGTATGATTTTTAGGCATGCAAAAGGGTAAGTGACATTATTGGAAGTCTTCTATAACAAATAAAAAGTAGGTGTTATCCCAATTTTGGCTGCAAAAATGGAAAACAGGATTTTTGTCTTGCCTGTAAAATCTGTTTCTTGGAGTACATGGCAGGGAACAGAGTTAATGCTTCAACAGATGCATTATGCATCTACCAGGTCATTTAGGCACTGGCACATCAAAGCTTGTTAGGACAGCCCTGTATAACCCTTCCCACTCTGACTACCTCCGTTTTGTAGCAAGCAGGACACAGAAAATCAGAGGGGAGGGTCTTGTAATGTACAAGAAATGGATTTTACAGGTAAGATAAAAATTCTGTTCTCGATCATACAGCTCAGCCCACAGGGCATTAGTTCTTCAACAGCTGGGATGTTCAAAAGAGAGGCAGGCAACACCACCGCTAACAGGCTTCTGAAAACAACACAACCCCAATAGGGAATGATAACAAGGGGCCCACAAGTAAGAGGGCCATCTGAGAGAGAATTTTGCGGCTGAAGCTTGCATCTACAGAAGCCTAAACATCCACTGGGTAGAAGTGTGACTACAGGACCATGTGGTAGCCTGAAGGTGGCCATACACTTTACAACCATCGCAAGACCTTAGTCTTGCGATGGTTGTAAAGTGATTAAAAAAACGTACGATCTGCCCATCTTGGACAGGCAGATCGTACTCTTAATCATCGCAAGCCCGCCCCCCTGAGGGGAGCGGGCTTACGATGACTGTAATGAGGGGCGGGCTTACAATGACTGCAAACGGGCAGTGTGCGCGTGCGCACACCGGCCCGTTCGGCAGTTGTCGAACCAGCAGGCCTCTAACTCGCCGAGAATCGTAAGATTCCCGGCGGGTTTTCTAGCATGCTGGTTCGACGGAAGACGTGCGACCGTACAGTAGAAACGGTTGCACGCCTTCCATACACTGCACGATTCTCTTACGATCGCGGGATTTCCCGCGATTCTCGTACGAGAATCGTGCAGTGTATGGGCACCTTTACACATTTGGGATACTGAAACCTGATGATGGAAGGCCCATGAAGCACTAACACTTTTTATGCTTCAACTCGTATGCCTAATAGATGGTTAACCATATCCTAGAAAAATAGAATAAGCTGGCTGCCTAATAGGGAGACCCTAGCAGTAACAGAAAGGTAAATAGCCCCAAACAGAGAAGCGAAATCTCTAGGATGTTTAGAAGCTGGGTATAAGGATAGTAGGAAAATGTTAAGTTGAGGTCCCACAAAGACACTGGATGCGTACAAGGGTGACAAAATGCGCAACCCCTGCACAAAAGCCTTTATCGGAGAGTGAGTCAAGCACCCTTTGGAAACTCATCACCAAGGCAGAAATTTGGCCTTTGATGGTATTTAAAGCTAAATGCTGGTCTAGGCCAAATTGGAGGAAACTATGCAGCCCACGGAGTAATTCCTGGGATGGAACTTTCTTAGCACCAAGCGAAATAAACTTTCCTGGTGCAATGGTAGACCATGTGGGAGGTTGATTTCTAGCTTTCAGAAGAAGCTTTACCAGCACTTCAAATGAAAGTAGAAGCTGTTTTTGATGTGGGGCAGTTATTTAAACCTCCTTTTGTGATATGCAAGTAGCACCTTATTTAAAGAAGTACCAAAAGAACTTAAAAATCCTTTTAAATCATCCAGGGGACCCAATGCACATAGCACTTGTCCTCCTTCAAATTTGTGCAGTGGTTGCTAAGCAGCGTGGTTTGATAGTTAGTGCCTACCACCTGCCTGCTCTTTCAGAGGAGAGAAACTGGAGTAGTAGCTGTTGGCTTGCTTTGTTGTAAATGACAGCTGAGGGGTGCCATAACTCACAAAAACACAAGCCAGAGGATACTACAGTGGTGTCTCTCCTGAATAGCTGGTGGGCAGGTCTGGGTTCAGTTGTCAGAGTAGCTAGTGTAACAGCTGCCAGCTTATGCTGTTGGAGGTTTATGTTTTTGGAAATGATAGTGCTCCTTGCCATCATTCAAAACGACACAAACCATCAGCCACTATTGTAGTCTCTCCCTGTATAGCTGGCGGACAAGTCTCGGCTTAGTCTTTTCTATCACTTCTTTTACAATAAATTATTTTTAGTACTAAAAAGATGGCAGAGGAGGTACAGCCAGGGCGACAGTAAACTTGGCACAAAGTGAAGACAGCATTTTGGGAGAAAAACCCCAAGCCAACTGTGAAGCATGGTGGTGGAAATGTTACGGTTAGGAGGGGTTGCTTTGCTGGTTTAGGGCCTGGGCAACTTAGTTATTATTTCAATTAGGGCTTCTGCATCATATCAAAGTGTGCTTGACATGAATGTGAGGCTATCCCTCTGAAAACTGAGGTTTAACTAAAAAGATCTTACAACAATAATAATCTGCAGCTTACTAGTAAATCCAACTCCAAATCCCAACTGTGGGATTTTTGCATGGAACAATGGTAATGCTGAGAACCTTTTCCACAGTACACCATTTCATCTATTCAAATGTTTGTGGAATAAATGATTAAGAGGGTGACATTTCCTTATTTTGTTTAAAGGAGAACTATGGGGTCACTGCTTTTCCCCATAGTTCTCCTAAGGGTCACGTAAGAACACAAACTAGCGTCCTCCCGTGACCCAAAGCAACAGATCGCGGGATACTGAGATGCAACAGCCGGAACGGATCCCGACATTGCTGTCGAGATCCACCCAGCTGCGGGTTTGACAGCTGGCTCTACCTATCCAGAGGCAGAGCCAGCCGTGCCCTCCCCGTCTGTTCCGCCAGTCAGCGCCGGAGGATCGGGGAGGGGGGGAATCTCTGCAGGGATAGATTGAGCAGTGAGCGAGCGATGGTATGTGTTCGCTCACTTCCCGATCTACTGTGCCGACCTGTGACAGTTTCATTGTCACAGGTCGGCTCAGATTATGAGGCTGAGTGAAAATCATAAATCACTCGCCTCATAATTCTCCTTTAAGTATATCACCTTAAGAATTTTATCTGTAGGCACTGTTTGAAAGAAAATCTAAAGTTTGCCTGTTTAAACATGTTGAAGTAAACTTCCATGGGGTGTACTTAATTTTTCACATGACTATATATACAAAACATTTTATATCACAGTTACAGCTCCAAATTTGTACTTGATAGCACAACGCTTTTTTTTATTTTGTTTTTTAAAGCTTTAGAATACCGCTCAAAGAGGTACTATTATAAATTAACCAATTAACTGTCTAAAGCAGAAGTCCAGCTATTAGCACACAGGCAAAACTTGCAAACAATAAGTTATCTCTGTTTGTATGTGGCAAGCAATGGAAGCAAGTTCATGTGCAATTATAGGTGTATAATCAAAATAAATGGCAGTGCTTAAGATACAGCAGATTCCGCTGCAATATTTAGCTCCTTGGGGGCACCCGAAGACTCACTGGTTCTTGCTGTTGCTGTTCTGGGGGTGCGTCACCATGCCACCCTGGATTCACAATACTTCTGTAGTGAATGACACATGTATATCATTACGACACTGTTGTAGGAGCTGCGGACAATCGAAGGAAAGAATAGGACCCTCTTCCCTCCACATCACATGAAGCCCATCTCTGAGCCAAATTGGAGACTCCTCGCCTTCCACCACCTCGCTCCAATCCCTTCTTTGTCAAGAGAGACCTTCCTAATCCTTTATTTAGTTGCCTGAATTTGCAGTAAGGTGACCCTCCTCAGTGCCTTTTCTAGCAGTGGACCAGTAATACACTGCTGCAGTCTGGGCTCACCTCCCCTCATGGTGCACACAAATACGGACCGCACAACTTTGTAGTGGGAAAAAAACAAAAAGACTTATCACATGACCACAGATTTAGGTGTGCATTTGCCATTTTTTTTCGAGGTATGGGCTATTATTCATGGTGAGGCACTTCCTTGATCAGGTTTCAACTTTATGAATGTAGCAGGGTTGACTGCAATAATGCTCTAACATTTGACCTGCTTTCGTGAATCAAGTGACGCAAAACTAAATGTCCTAGTAGTCAGTATTAGATGGCAATTTCCTTGCTCTTCATCTTGATCTTGTGATATAAAACGTCTGAAATGTGCACTCACCAGCTGTTTGTGGTCACCTTTTTACGGCCTGACCAAAGATTGCTTAATTTCTCCTATCTTTCCTCCGTGGTGTATCCGTCCAGTTTGCCGATTAAGAATTTTCCCAAATTGCCTCTATCAGATCCTCTATGATCCTATGTAGTGATATAGCATTCTTGCGGCTTCCTGCTTTCCTCTTATTAGAATTGGTCACCGATAGCTCAGGGAGATAGAAAAGTGTTCTCCATTGTGCAGTATTTTAATAAAACATTTATTAGTAAAAAGATATATTGCACTTGATAAAACACTCAGCTGAATCATACTGCTCTGCAAGTTGTGATGTACGTATGCTCCGCCCACCGACTAGTTTCTCACTCAGACTTCCTTTGACTGGCTTTGCATTTTTTGGCTACAGCTGGCTTTATTGAGACCCTTTGCCTTATAGCCTGTCCTGTGTTCAGCTTTCAAACACATTAATTTAGGTAGTGCTACAATCAAATGCAATAAGCAATGTTTGTCGGCAATTCCAGTCTACATGAGCTCTGAGTTTTATTTAACTAAGCAATGCCTGGTCTGATATGTACTGCTTAATCTATAGTAGTGTGTACTCAGACTTTCTAAACAGAGCATCAGTTCACTGTCCTTTAGGCTTTAGGGCGGGCCAGCCTGTTTCCAATGTGTGGTAGAAAATGTCCCAGGGTGAATGGGAGTAAAAAATGCCCCAGGCTTCGTGGTCAGTGAGAGACTAAAAAATTACCAAGTCTCTGTGGCCATTGGGAGGAGGAATAGTGCCCCATCGTTTGTACCAGTGGAAGGAAAAATGGCTCATTGTTGGTGTCAGTCAGAAAAATAATGCTCCATTTTTGGGTGGGGTCAGTGGGAGATATGATTACTAGGGTGCACCGAAATTTCAGCCGCAAAAACATTTCGGCTGAAGATGGTACTTTGGGCAAAAATGCTAAAAGTACGATAACGCTCTAAAATGCAGCCGAAAATTCTGTGCATTCCTAAGTTCTCTCATCCCTGCTGGGCGCCGGTCTGTGTCCCGTCCGATCCCCGCTGCTCTCCCCCCGCCCGTGTCGGCAAAAGCAGCAGTGATCCGAGGAGACAGAGACTGGCGTCCAGCGAGGAGGAGAGAAAGTTTCAGGAGGCCAAGTGGGGAGGAGACAGCTCAGGATGCTGAGTGGGGTGGAGACAGCTGTCACAGCAGGCCGAGATCTCCTCCCACACCACCCCGCTCGGCATCCTGACTCTGCTAGGGGAGGAGTTACCTATCAGGAGGCTAAGCTCTCCTCCTGCACCATCTGCTCAGCCTCCTGTGACAGCGAGTCAGGATGGAGAGTGGAGTACAAACACTCAGCGATCAGCTGATCACTGAGTGTTTGTAAATAACTGTGGACATAATATGCTTCGTGTGTGCCGAGTTATGAATGAACAGGAAGTGCTCTACATCCCTTCCTGTTCATTCATGGTTGTGGACACAGTAACTCATATTATCTCCATAGTTTATAAATGGACAGGAGCACGCCGTACAGGAGGCTTTCTGTTCATTCATAACAGACTGGACTCTGTGTCCTCAATTTCTTTTTTTGTATTTTAAAAGGAAACTATCAAGAATCTGTTTAGACACCTGATATTTCACCAGAGCCCCTGACTGTAAAAAAAAAAAAATTTAAATAATTTTTAAAAATGTAAACAAGTTGGGGAAAAAAACATAATTTTTGGTTTTGGTCTAAAAATTCTATTTTGGTGCATCTCTACTGTTTACTCATCATTGGGTAGTTCCCTTTCGTTTGTGTAATTGGGAGGACTAGTACCACATCATTGGTGCCAGTGGAAGGAATAGTGGCTCATCGTTGGTTGTCACTAGGATAAATCCATTGTTGGCGTTAGTTGAAGGAATAGTGTCTCATTGTTGGTGTCAGTAGGAAGGATAATGACCCCATTTTTTGGTTCTCATCAGTGAGAGGACTAGTTACATATCACTGGCATCAGTGGAAGGACTAGCTCCCCATGATTGGTGTCTCTGGAAGGAATAGTACCCACTGTTGGTGTCAGTGGAAGGAATAGTGCCTCATTGTTGCTATCCCTAGCAAGAATATTGCCTCATTTTTGGTTGGTATCAGTGGGAGGAATTGAACCCATCATTGAGGTCAGCGGAAGGACTAGTGCCCCATTTGCAGACATAGGCAAGCAAAGGGCTGCACATTGGGGACCACTGATGTAGAACTCCTATTTTGTTTTCTTTTTTTGTGGTCTGAATGTCTACCTACATGAATGACCCATGCAGACTCTACGGCCACATCTATATGTAGGCTCTAAAAAAAAGTACCCTAACTCCCCTACTGCACACTGGTGTGTGGAAACATGTACATATGTTATAGATTGTCTATATACAACGCAATGCCAAGCCTAGCCGCACACAGCCTGACATCACAGCTCCGACTGCAACCCCAGCTTCAGCATGAGTGAGAGACTTCCAGGGAAGCAGTAGCTAAGATACCAACTACGCCGACGTCGCCGTCTATAGAGGAAATGGCGAAATCATTATAGTGGCTCTTCCCACCGGATGTGACGCAATTGTGAAAATGCTCTACCTCCTCCTATTCTCTTGACGTCTCCACTTCCACGTCTCTCTAGTGTGCCTGTGTCCCGGTGAAGTGTGCGGCTTCCCTGTAGGGGAAGAGGGACCGGGTCATGGCGGCTGTGACCGGCTCGGGGGTCACTGGCTCCCCAGCGGGGCCCGGTGTGAAGGAAGGGGCCCGGATTGGCGTGCTCTGCTTGCTCTGGTACTCGGTGAGCTCTGGTGGTAACGTGGTGAACAAGATCATCCTGAACAACTTCCCGTACCCGGTAACGGTGTCCCTGTTCCACATCCTGGCCATCTGCTGCTTCCTTCCCCCTATGCTCCGAGCATGGGGGGTTCCCCATACCCAGCTGCCTGCCAGGTATTACCGCTGGTACATCATCCCGCTGGCCTTTGGGAAGTATTTCGCCTCTGTGTCTGCACATTTCAGCATTTGGAAGGTGCCCGTCTCCTATGCCCACACCGGTAAGTGCAGAGCGAAGAGAGACATTGGGGGCTGTGAGGTGGGGGACAGCTGTGAAGGTTGCTCGGGGGGTTATTGCTGGAGATTCAGTGGGGGCTGATGACACTGGCCACAACAAGTCACCTCAGAAGATTGCCCACTGTGGGCTGAGCTGTGGTTTCTTAATGATGCTGTAATGCTGATAACACAATTATGTAAGACTCGGGCGATCTGAGAACATGACCATGATTGCTGTGCTTGTCAAAGGCTGCATTCACCCTATAGCCTCCTGTGTTTTAGCTTATTCAAATACAGGAGACATTATCTAGGTGATAGAAACACAAATCAAAGGATGCAAGTCCACTTTTTGTGTGGCCCAAATGCCTTTGCAATCCCAGCTGTTACCATATGAGTAGGAGTGATATAATAAATGAGAGCAGAACTGTAGGGGGGACCCAGCAGGCTCCACCCACTACCAGTGTGGATACAAGACCAGTCACCCTGCAGGAGGAGAAAGCAGCAGTGACTGGTCTGTAATACTAGAAGCTCTTGCACAGAGGAAAAATCTCACACTGGGTTACTTCACAGATCTGGAAGAAATCTGCAGTAAACACCAATATTCAAGTAAGAGCACACATGCCTCTTTCATATAGAAACAATATTTGCTTAGTCGGGAGTTCAGCTTCAAGGCCCCATTTACATGTGTGATTAGGGCTGGACACGTGTCAAGAATCTGTGTGGCTCATAGGTGTATGCAAACAGTTCCAGCAGGGGAGCCTGTATGTAGTGATGACAGGAGCTATGGCTGTCTGCCACTGTTCGTATGTATTGGCGCATTCAGCGCTTACCTGCAGATAGGGACAGATGTGGTACTAATAAGTCCCTGGACACGCAGAATTCTAAATTGAATGCACCATCACACGGCTGTGTATTAGCCAAAGGCCTTGTACACACTTTAGCTTGTATAAGAGCAGTGTGTACGGTAAGCTTTTGCAAAGCGTTTGTAAGGTCCTGTTCACACTTGTGATTTGAGGCCAATTGGATGAGTCTTACAAATTGCAAATGGCTGCAGATGGGAAGTGTTATACAAAGCAGCACTTACGGCCCTCTGCACATATAGTGGCTTGCAAAAGTATTCACCCCCCTTTTCCTATTTTGTTGCATTACCACCTGAATTAAAATAGATTTTTTGGGGTGGCTTGTATTCAGGATGCACCGATACCAGTACTCGTACTTGCACAAATGCTCCGATACTGGAACTTCCGGTCAGGGGGGGACTTGCTCTAACCAGCTGTGTCGTGAGGCAACATGGAGCTGGCTTCTTGGCCAATCGGGAAGCTGGGCGGCAGGTAATGACTCACCGGCTCGATGCTGATTGACTGGGAAGCTGGCTTCCCAGCCAATCAGCATTGAGCCGTTTAAACAGCATGGAGTCGGCTTTCCATCCAATCAGGCAGTCGGTAGGTGGGTTATTACCTGCCGCCCAGCTTCCCGATTGGCTGAGAAGCCGGCTCCATGCTAGCGGAAGTACCAGTATCAGTACTCCTGGATCGGCGAGTACCGAAATATAAATATCGGTACTCGATACTGAAAGAAGAAAGAAGCAAGAAATAAGACAAACTGGAAACTTGATGGTGTTTCGCTTCCCATGAGTGTGATTTGTGAGAGACACCCAATCTACACAAGTATGAATGGGGTCTTTAGGCTTTAACAAGTATCAAGCATCTTTGCTGGGCCCTGTAAAGGAAACTTCATTTCGGTATGGGGATATTAAACACTGATTTATTTAGGAGTGCTGACTGTGACTTTCAACAAGCTGCTAGCAGACATTTATCAAGCTTTAAAGTGACACTAAACTCAGGAGTTACATCTTAAAAATAAATTCAAGTACATTCACTATTAACAGAAATGCATCTTATTTGTGTATCACTCAGGTGTAGATCCTCAAATCATCTTTGAATTGGTGCTGACACTGTCCTTCCTTCTGGAGGGTGACTACTTTTGTTCCTCATGGTCCCTCTGTGTGTTGTAAAGTAGCCACCACCCCAAGCTTGCTCCTGTGATGGACTACAATCTCAGTACAAATTTGTAAACGAAACCCGAGATTGCTGTCTATCATGGGAGAGCTTGGAGCGTTGGCTTCTTTACAACACACACAGGGACCATGGGGAACAAAAGTAGTCACCCTCCAGAAGGAAGGACAGTGTCAGCACCAATTCAGAGATGATTTGAGGATCTACAGCTGAGTGACACAAATAAGATACATTTTTATTATTAGTTAAGGTGCCTGAATGCAATTTTAAGGTTTAAAGGAGAACTATGGGGTTAAAGCTTTTCCCCATAGTTCTCCTTAGGGTAACGGGAGGACACAAACTAGTGTCCTCCCGTCACCCTAGGTTCAGTAGCTCGCGGTATACTGAGACGCCGCAGTATACCGCGAGCTGCTGTTCACGGTATACTGAGACGCTGAAGCGGATCCCGACAATTGTGCCGGGATCTGCCCAGCTGCGTGAGTGACAGCTGGCTCTGCCTATCTAGAGGCAGAGCCAGCTGTACCCGCCCCCTACCCTGTCCGTTCCGCCAGTCAGCGCTGGCGGAGCGGGAAGGGGGGAATCCAGCCCCTCCCCTGTCACCTGGCAGAGAGCCGTGACAGGATCGAGAGGTGAGCGAACGCCGGTATGTGTTCCCTCACCTCCCGATCTACTGAGCCGCCCTGTGACAGTCTCCTTGTCACAGATCGGCTCCTTTAATTCCTGAGTTTAGTGTCACTTTTTAAGTATTGCTGATGCTTGCTAACCACACTCCAATTTAAATCTTGGAGCTGAATGATGTCTTAAAGGCCTGCTCGAAGGTTACTGAAAGCTCTGCAAAATCTTGCTGTACGCACTGCACTTTTACAAGCTGAAACCCATGTGAGTGGCTAAAACTGCTATGCTATGGTGTTGTGTTATGGGGTGAGCATTAAAACACAGAGCATCAAGGGAAATGAGCCTTCAATCAACATATGGTTTGTTTTTCTTTCTAAATCTGGTAAAGCTGTTGTGCACCTGGTATAGCATTGTGATCTTCCCACAGAACCATTCAATGGAAAATGTATTTCTTGCTGTAGACAAGTCATTCTAGTGGCTACATAGCATTGGGTTCTCAAACTACAAATAGCAAAATAAGTAAAAGTGACGCGGCTTATAGCTACTAGGCTGATCAAAGTTTATTCTGTTCAGTTTATTTTCTTCACCTGCTTTTTTTCTGAGTAGCTAGATGCTTGTGTAGGAAAACATAATAATGGAAAGGAAGAGAATTACCTACAGTATGTAATATTATTGATGTGCTTTTGATACCAGTATAAATGCCACAATTATTTTTTTATTGTTAAAATGTAAACTCTGCATCACCACCCGGTTATACATTTAGAAAGACTACATACAACTGTTTTAAGATATGTCAGAAAGCAAAAAAGCTTCCAAAGAAATTGGACATCTCATGCCCTAAGGTTTTTGAGGAAAAAAATAGATCAGTGTATGGGTCACCTTTTACTGGTCACATAATACTGTGTATGATATAGTTTTCCTTTATTGCCCCAAAACCTTTGCCTTTCCACATGTAAATTCACTCAATTTGGTATGTATGTATTACACAGTACTGTGCAAACCTTTTACGCAGGTGTGAAGGAATGCTTTCAGAAATAAGTGTTTAATAGTTTTTGTTTTTTTTTATCAATTAACAAAATGGAAAGTAAATTAAGAGAAATCTAAATCAATATTTGGGGTGACCACCCTTTGCCTTCAAAACAGCATCAATTCTTCTAGGTACAATTGTACACAGTTTTTGAAGGAACTCGGCAGGTAGGTTGTTCCAAACATCTTGGCGAACTAAGCACAGATCTTCTGTGGATGTAGGCTGCCTCAAATCCTTCTGTCTCTTCATGTAATCCCAGGCAGACTCGATGCTGAGATCAGGGCTCTGTGGGGATCAAACCATCACTTCCAGGACTCCTTGTTCTTCTTTATGCTGAAGATAGTTCTTAATGACATTGGCTGTATGTTTGGGGTCGTTGTTCTGCTGCAGAATAAATGTTGCAAGCGCACACTGCCCGCTTAGCATTGCAGTCATCAGAAACCCTCCCCTCAGCGGGGCGGGCTTGCGATGATCGGAAGTACGATCTACCTGTCCAAGATGGGCAGATCGTACGAGATTTTAATTACCTTACAACCATCGCACAACGAAAGTCTTGCGATGGTTGTAAGGTGTATGGCCAGCTTTAACCACTTGAAGTCCGCGGTGTTACACCCCCTTCCCATCCAGGCCATTTTTTAGTATTCAGCGCTGTGGTACTTTGACATTTATTCCGTCATGCAACGCTGTACTGAAATTAATTTTATACCCTTTTTTGGGGACAGATAGAGCTTTCTTCTGGTGGTATTTAATCACCACTGGGGGTTTTATTTTTTACTATAATAAGGAGAAAGTAAAGAAAATGAAAAAAAATAAAAACTGTTTCCCCTATATTAAATTATAAAACATTTATTATTACCCAATTGTTTGTTAAAATATAAGAGACGGGTTCACGTCGGGTAAAAAGACACCAAACATGTCAAGCCTTAAAATTGCGTGCACGCGCGAAACCTCAAAAAACTACAATACCCCAAATTGACCATCGGTGACTCTTTAAAAGCTTTTACCGCTCATCAGTTTAGCGATATCAGTGATTAATGGCCCTAAAATGATTGCTCTCACTCCGACATTTGCGGCGATATGTAACGTGTGTACGCTTGTCGTTTTCGTGCGCTGGCGCATATTTACGTTTATATTTGTGTAAACGTGGGGGACTTAAAGTGACATTAAAGTTAAAAAAAAATTCCCTCCCCCCCATGTTAATGTTGGCACTTACCTTAAATGATGTCTCTTATTACGATCTTCTTTCCTGATGTTTTCATCTGTCCCTCCAGCGGTGCGGCGGCCCTCCGATCCAGCGCTGACTGCTCTGCCCCACCGATCCAGCGGTGTCTGCATGCGTGTGCACGCGTCCATAGACTTACCTTGCGTCTCTGCTCGTCTCCTGGCCGAGAATCCGAACTGTGCATGCGCCCGCCCCAAGATCCTTTGCGACTGCATGAGCAGTGCCTGATTCTTGGCGCAGGAACGAGCAGCGTTAATGAGGCTAAGTTTAAGCCTCTGTTAAAGCGGGTTTTTTTAAAAACTTTCTTTAGAACCCCTTGTAAAAAAAAAATTATTTTTTATATGTGACTCTTATTTTATTTTAACTTTTATTTATATATTTTTTTTACACTTCTTGTTATTTTTACATAGGGTAATAACAATCCCCCTATGTGATAGCCATTATACAGTGACTGGTCCTCTTTATTGGGGAGGAGGGTGGGGGCGTTGATTGCGGCAGATCAAATAACCCCATACAACCAATCGGCTATAGAGCCGCTGATCGGTTGTATGAGAAACAGCCAGTAACGGTTATGCTGAAAGTACGGGCTTTTCCTGCCCGCACGCGAGCAGGAAAAAAATGCTGTCTGGAGACGGCAAACCGCAAATGGGAGTCTGCCGTCCGTTTTTTCTCAACGGGCAGACGGCAGGAGGATAAGGTGCCCATACAATCTTCCATGGATGGTCTTTCAAACGATTATCGAACAGTTGCTGGGACACCAACGTTTTTTTAACTGTAATCCTGCTCAAATTTTCTTGAAGGGTGAGGCTGGAAAACTTTTTCAAATCGAGTGAAAATCAATTGATTAGTTGCGTTTTCGTACGAAAAAATTGCAGCACATGCGTAAACGAAACTCCGTTCTGTCAATCTACAAAATTCTGTGAGATGGTAGTGCTAATGAACGATTATAGAAATTGACATAGGTCTGTGCTTGATAAGCTATTTGAGCTATTGGTTCTTGGCAGCAATGACTAGCTTAAGAATTGATGCTGGTTTGAAGCCAAAGGGTGGTCACACCAAATATTGATTTGATTTCGATTTTTCTTCTGTTCATTCACTTTGCAGTTTGTAAATTGATAAAAAAAATAAACAATAAAAATATATATTTTTGAAAGGATACTTTACAGCATTTTTCACACCTGCCTAAAATGTGTGTGTGTGTGTGTGTGTGTTATTATATTACATACGTACACACACGGTACCCTGCATTACGAAACCATGAAATTCTGATATTTACATCTGTGATGACTTTATTAATAGCAGTTTCATTTCTGCCACATGAGAGAAATAAGGAATGACTACTCCTTGTGCAAACAAATGCCTGTGCAGTGCTTACGACATCTTTTCTATGTGTATAATAGATACAAGCAGAAGTGTAGGAATACAAAGCATTCAAGCTACCTCTGTGGTTGCAGATTATGTATCACACGGCTGGACAGATGCCATGAGCCAGGTAGCTTGTATGGCAAAAAATTATAGGACTAGGTGTTTTTTTTTATTATTTCCAGTTGGGTTGGCTTCTAATTTGCACAAATGAATTCCTGAATTGTATGCTAACCTGACCAATCCTTGCTTGACCATTTCACTTCTAATGCTGTTGCAGAGAATGCAGATGTTGGAATCTGGCTGCAAGTGACTTGCTAACTTTATAATACTGTATTCATTTGACAGCTTATAGTATCATTCCTACAAAAAAAATTCTTAGACTGTACTTGATGCATCTTTCTGCTTGGCTTTTAGTACAAGCTAGACACATTTGGTGTATTTTCTGATTTACTGCCTCCTTTACAAACTGGTGGCGGCATGTTTGCTTTATACAGTGTTGTTTCCTGAATGCACTGCAACCAATTTGTCAAAAGTTGGATGCCAGCTGTAATTTTTAAGCAGCATTGTCTAACTGGCTCCTGGAATTTGTCCAGCCCTGGTGTGTGAGTAACCAAAGAAATGCACATGATTTTGGCAGATGAAGCTGGTCACATGTATGTATGAAATTTAGCCTTAAGACTAGAAACAGTTGTGTTTTTACCATTGCAGCCAGTTTTTTTTACAACCTTTTATTGTCCAACGAGAAATACAGGGATTATATTTGTCGAGCTATACTGCTACCTACAGGAGGTTGGGACACTAGCAAACATGCTTTCCCACCATTCGGCCTGGATGAAGCGTTTATCTGCTGCTGTTCCTCCTGAAGCACCACATGGATCTCCATTCTCTGGTCAGTCTCCTCTTGGGGCTTGTTCACACCATGTCCGGATTATGTTCAGACCAGAACAGTTTGTTCCTGTAC
This sequence comes from Nanorana parkeri, assembly GCF_000935625.1. Classification (NCBI taxonomy): domain Eukaryota; kingdom Metazoa; phylum Chordata; class Amphibia; order Anura; family Dicroglossidae; genus Nanorana; species Nanorana parkeri. The sequence continues at coordinate 472,036 of NW_017307403.1, read as the reverse complement.
CAAAAAAGCATCCCAATGTATCCCTATGGTAATTCTGGGCTCTGTTCACACCAGTGCAGTCCATTCCGGACCAGACAAAAAAAAAAAAAATGCTACTTGTCTCATTTTCTCTGGTCTGGAATGCGTGGAAATGCATCAAATGCACCAGACCGCCCATTTTAAGCTCAAATGTGGCAAAACGCAATGCACAGCGTTCCAGATCTGGTCCGGAAAATGGTGTCAACATGGCCTTACTGCCTGAAACCGTAATCAACACCTGCTGCCCAGGCTTTTGCATATTGAGGTCTTGCCTCAATAACTGCAATACCACTTTCTGGGCACAACCTGTCTTTGGTAAGGAACACAGAGGACAGTCGCACTGCTGTATGTAACCTCAGCCCATACTCCCTTACTGGTTCTAGGGGCATGTATCCGCTATCCCCACAAGGAATTGACACCTGTAATTTAGGACCCGAGACCTCTATTACTGTGTCCTCCTAGACATAGACTCCTGCAGCTCCGTCAGGCAAGGCCTCCTCCATGTCCACAGGAACTTTCAGGTCTACTGTGCGTCTATCTGTCTGTGCCCAGTTACTGCCCGCAGAGGTCCTAAGCGCACCCCAGCTCCATCTCCAGCAAAGTCTGCCCCTGATCCTTCAGAGCCTAAAAATCAAACTGAGCCTCGGGATATAGTTACTATCACTATTCATCACTATACTATTCAGAGTCTGAGTGTCAACAGTCATCCTCTGAAGACACTGATCTTGAGCCATCTGCTGATGACACAGATGGGTTGTTGCAAACCTAATTGATCCAGTGCATACTACCCTGCCTCTGAAAGATCAGCTTCCTGTTCCAGTCTTAGGGTCTTTTAAAGCTCCTACTGTATAGCTGCTAAGACCTTTCCTCAACACCTGCTTTTTGAGTAATTTATTGAGTCAAACTAGCATTTGGGGACCAAAAGCACCCTAAATGGTTGTAGGCCTCAGAGCTCTAACCTTCTAAAGGGTACCTTAGAAATTTGTCATCTCTTCCCACCATGGATGCACCAGTTATCCACATTAACATGCACACTACTAAAGGGGGTAAAGGTGTCCTCTCCTTTCAGAATTTTACTAACAGGCCGCAAACTCTCTTCTCAGATCCTGGTTTGAGCTGACTACAGTGGTTCTCTGTAGGCCATCAGTAAAGAGGTCTCCTTCAAGTGGACGTTTGTACTCTTCCTTACCTGTTATGGAATTTGCCTCTTCCTCGCCCTTACCATTTGGGGCTTGTGGGGTGTCAAGGGATTCTCCTTCTACCATGTTCCCCCTTTTTCTTGTAGGCTCTCTGTCATCTTCAGCCTCCACGTCAGTGTCTAGTCTCTAGGAGATACATCCATTCCCTTCCCGGAGAATGCTTCACTGGTGTGTCTCGGCACCCAGGAGATCCATCTAATTTACCAGAACAGACTGTTTCTGCTTACTCGGAAATGCTTCCGTTGGGTGTCTCCTGAGTTCTATAGGACATTCACCTCTTGGCAGGCCTGGGATCTCTCCCATTGACTACACAGAGTATGTCCACTTTGAATTCCTGTGTCTCTCAATGGGTTATAAAGATTAGATTGTTGTACTTGCCATAAAATTTGTCTAGTAGTCTATTGAGGGATAAAGGTCCCAGCCTTCTGTGTGTTTTTCTGACCCTGTGCATTGCTTTCTCACAAAACAGAGGCATGCTGGGTATAGGAAGGGCTATACAGGGGCTGCCTTACAACTTTTTCTGTTCATCTGTGTTCCAAACTCCTGTAGGCATCAGTATAACCTGACTGTAATAAAATGCATGTGTCCCTCAATGAACTAAAAGAAAGATTTAATGGTAAGTACAAAACATCTTATTTTTTCTGATAGGAATTCTTGCTGCAGATTTGTAAACTTGCTTTTTGCTTATACAGTAAACCTGACAGTTTAGTAAACTGGAGAATGGGACAGGACAGTCAGATGTAAGCACTGAACAGAAATCTGTAGGGCTTGTTTACTGCTCATTTTTGTCTAGGGTGTAAAATACCCCAAAAATACTCGGCTGGCTGCTAGACTGCAGCCTCGTTCTCCCTTTGCTCTGGTGGTCTAAGGATCTGTGAGTAATTGTGATTAATACAGCGTATTAAACATGAGGATGCTGAGAGACATTCCATCACCGCAGTGGAGGGGGAGGGAGGCGGCAGGGACCTGTCTAGCAGCCTAACGGGTCCGAAATTCAGGTGAGTATTGGTATTTTACACCCTAGACAAAAATGGGCAGTTAACACTCGCAGTGTGGGGGTAGCCCCACTGCAAGGGTTAATTTTTTCTGCCTGGAGTTCTTTTTTTAAACAAAGGAGCTGTTTGTATACTTTTTTTTCCCCCCCAATATTTATTTTACTCTTATTTTCCAGTGAAGGCCACAATGCCAATATGGGTGGTGCTGCTTTCTAGGATAATAATGAAGGAAAAGCAGACCACAAAGGTGAGTGTGGAGTAACCATCACATCACATTCAGTCTTGGTTCCTATTGGGTAGTCTCCATAATGTTTCTTTAACATATTCTTTATGTCCACCCAGGTGTACCTATCCTTGGTTCCAATTATTGGAGGAGTTCTGCTGGCCACTGCTACTGAAATTTCCTTTGACATGTGGGGGCTAATCAGCGCTCTTGCTGCCACTCTTTGCTTCTCTCTGCAAAACATCTTCTCCAAGAAGGTTAGTGTGCAGAGGTTAAGCTCCCCTAATTGGCAGGTTTGGTTGGAGGGTAAGGAGAGAAAAATAGCAGTGAAAATGGTGATTACCTGGATCTGGCCTTCCACACATCTCAGGCTGGTTACTCTGCCTGTAAGGGAGAATCCTAGAGGATTCCCTTGATGGGGAAGTCAGCACTTTCGAGATAGAGCATGTTGAAGCAGCAGGAATGTTGTACCATTTTGAGTAGAGCTCTGTTTTTTTAATCCCATTCAAAACTGGGACACTTTTTTTTTTTTTTTTTTTTTAATTTTATATTAAAGAATCTGTCTGGTATGCTTTTATTCTTTGCTATCTATCAGGATTTGATTATTTTGTGTTTTTTTTTTTGTTTTTAATTAATACATTTGTATAAACAATGATTTAATAAATCTAAAATTCATATTTAAAGATAAGAATATAGAAAAATGTAATTTAGAAATTTTACTTTTTCTTTTTTTTTTACAAAACTCTAGAGCCAAAATAAAACATTTATTCTGTAATCTATACTCATTTTATAGAGCTAGTAATTGGTATGATTAACAGTGTAATTGGGAAAGAAGGGTATGTCAGAATGACCTAACATTCAGCATGACCACTGACTATCTTTATTACATACCAGACCTCATTACACCCCTGCATATGGGCTGGAAAATTAGTTCAGTTCTCACTTCAGTCCAAAAAGATTTCATGGACTTTTAAGCAATATGTGTCTGTCTTTTAATTACATTGGGTCTCATTTTAAATGTAAGTATTAGGGATGCACCAATACCATTTTTTTTCAAGAACAAGTACTGATACCTTTCTGCCAAGTGCTTGCCGATACCAATTACGGATACCTTTTTTCTTTTTTTTTGTGGGGGGGGCAAATTTTTTCTAAAACAATACAGCTTAATGATTTTACAACAGTGGAGGAGCGCTAGGGTCCAGTCGCAGCTGCAAACGCTGCAAGTCTGGTAGTTCTGCCACTGACTCCAAGCTGTAGAGGGACTACAGATCCCAGCAATACATTATACAGCAATGCAGAATACCACCAGCAATATAGGACTACAAATCTCAGCAATACATTATACAGCAATGCAGAATATTATGAAGATACATACTGTGTTGCTCACCAGGGCTCTGCGGCGGTTTCTGACCTATGAATATTGGTATCGGTGCATCCCTAGTAAATATTCTTCATGCTTCTGTCTGGTCTTCTCCTGTTGCATAATCCCTCTGAATTAACTAGTCAGATTCACTGTAAAATCTACAATTCACACCATTTTAGATTTCTTAAACTTGTATAAGTAACATATGATGTTCTAACTCAATAGGTGCTTCGTGACTCACGGATACATCATCTGAGGTTGCTGAACCTTCTGGGATGTCATGCTGTATTTTTCATGATACCCACATGGGTGTTACTGGACCTTTCATCCTTCCTAGTGGAGAGTGATATGGTGAATTGATGTTTTTCCTAATTTTGTTGTTTTAATGTAAACTGTATTTTTTTACTTAATTGTTCTAAGGCCGGGGCATTCCTGTGTGATGTGTTAATGCAACCCGTTCATTTTGAAGGGGATGCCAACACATCCCAGCACCACCAGACCTCACCTGCCTCTATTTCATAATTTAATGTGGTACCACTTAAAAAAAAAATGGCAGCACAACACACTAGCACATGCTGTGATCTCTGTTGCGGTAACTTCATCACTGTGCTGTACATAGCCTATAATGATAGCAGATCGTTGAGAGGGTCCCAGCAGGCTCCACCCTCTACAGACTGCCTGCAGAAAACTACAGAAGAGGGTGGAAACCAGACCAGTCACTCTGCACAAGGAGACCGAGCAGCAGTGACTGGTCTGTATTACAGGAAACTCCTACAGAGAGGGAGAGAGTCCCACAATGGATTACTGCACAGATCTGGAAGAAATGTGCAATAAATACAAAGATTCAAGTAAGAACACAAATGCCTCTTGTATATAGACAATATTTGCATGTACTGATCTGAAAGAAATACAAGCACCCCAAGATTCAAGTAAAGACTCTTCTATTTAGACCGTATTTGCTCATCCCAGACTTGAGCTTTAAATAGAATTGCAGAATATTTGCATGGTACATTTTAGTGCTACCTTGTGATTTTAAAGGTTTTTCATATCACATGGTAATAAAGTTGTCACAGAATATCACAAGATCACCTGTCATGAGAACTTGAAAATGCTAGTTGCTCCAACCAGCTCTGCCTGCACTAGTTCTGAATCTCAGACTCAGGACGCAGCAAATAAGTCAGAGAAAAATCAGCTCTTTATATACATGTTTGGGGGTCAGTGGTTCAGAAAGTATTGAAGCTAAAGCATCATCAGGACAGCCAGGCAGCTGGCACTTTCAGGAGAAGACGTGAGCCATAGCAGACTTCATATCTCCCTTGTGAAAGGTGTATTTACCTATGTGGCCTTTACAGGTTATAAACTAGGTGCTTAGCAGGTGACTCATAAACCTTAAAAACAAACTGGATTCAGTAATGTCTGCCAATGGTTAAGAACGGGATTAACTAATGTCCTTAGTTACACCCAGACAGAAAATAGGTTACTATATAAAGAGGACCTGGCATTTAAATGTAACAAGTACTGTTCTGTAATCTGATGCAATCAATAAGTGATGCAGGGATTCAGTCATAAGAATGGATGCTTTATATCTGTGTAACAACATGACTTGTGGGAGTATTAGAAGAAGGGAGATGACGAATACTGCCCTACATGTTTCTGTATTCACTCATGACTTTGAAATTGGACAAAGAGTACTCTTATATTATACCCAAACTCTAACAAAAACACTTTTACTGCTTAAAAGCCTAGTCCAGCTTTGTGACAGTGTTTCATGTTCCATCCATATTTAGGGTCACATTCTTAAAATCCACTTGCTGGAGTTGCTTCTCCCCACATGCTCTTGATTTTCATTTGAATTTGGTGTAGCGGTTTGTGGTTCCTCCTGCACAGCAACGTGATCCATTCACAGCGACTTGTGAATGGCAATCTACAGGTCTGATCTTCCACTGTGGAAAAGGGACTCGCAGATCTCAATGGAGCACAAGTGCGGCGATGTCACCTGACTTGTAGTCCATTGATTACTTCCTCACCTCCTAACAGAGAGTCTGTACCTTGGTATGGACCTAGGGCTGAAGGAACAGTCTGCAGGAGCCTGAGCATTGCACCCACGAGCCTCTGGTCACCAGTGCAGTGCTTTCCAGGCCTGAATCCAAACATATATTAAATGCATACGTCTATTCTTTTATCAGTGTGTGTGCTGTTGTTGGGTTTATTTATTTCAGAAGGTGGACTTTAAAGGAAATATTTCCCAAGAGAAACAGAGGCATCTATTACTGGCATTTCATTCTGCAAAGGTTAGCTGGCTAGTAGGGATTCTGACTCTCTGGCTTTAATAGGTTGAGTCACTGACCCAGAACTACGCAGTTGTCCTGGAAGATTCCTGGAAACAGAGTTATCAGGTAATCAACTCATGTTTTTGTTTTTCCTTTTTGCAGAATTGCTCCAGGTTAGTGACTCAAAGTATTGAATCCATAGGGACAGCATAACCGCCAGACAGCTAGCTTTTTCACGAGTTTATCGATTTTATATTTCCTATTGGAAAAGTTTTATTTGAACAAAACAGATATTCAGTTACTTGTTGCTGGTAAGAATTGAACACCCACTTCTTTTGTGTCTCTGATCTCACAATGGCAACATGTGTGTGCTTATGTTACAAGACCCAATCATCTGCTGTGTCTGTAACCAAGGGGGGTAATAATTCCTATTTGAATTGCAGTTTTTACATATTGTGTTGAATACCGTATGAGGAGTGAGGCTACTGGGTGGTGAAGTCCATAAGTGGGAATTAAGATGGATAAATCTTGCCTCTGGATTCACCGAGAATTAAAAGGATCCGATGTTGGATTCCATTCCGCAGCATGTTCCGAAATCGGATTCGGGTGGACTGATCCAATCACAGGGTCACAAAGAAGATACACTGTTTACTTATGTTTTGGGTTGGTTTCTTGTACTTCATTCCTCTGCTTGTCATCCTCTACAGAGCTCCTTCTCTCAATGGTCATGGACACTTCTCCTCCTTGTCATCAGCGGAACTTGTAACTTTGCCCAGAACCTGATTGCCTTCAGCATCCTTAATCTTATAAGTCCTCTAAGTTACTCTGTAGCCAATGCCACAAAAAGGATCATGGTCATTACAGTCTCTCTCCTCATGCTTCGCAATCCTGTGACTGGCACTAATGTTCTAGGCATGATGACTGCAATTCTTGGAGTTTTTCTATATAACAAGGTGAGCGGTGCCCTAAACCCAATGTTTTGTTGCATTAAATGGGATCTGTAGACTTTAACATGTGTGAATATGGTCAGGTTAAAGCATGTGCACAGCCAAAACTTTGTTTTTTGTTTTCAGTTTTGGATAAAGTAGGGATTATGTCCGTCTGTGCCCCCCTTTTTTTTTTCTTCCTGTGTCTCATTGAGGAGATTCAGCTTCACTTGCTGTCCCAGAGAGACAGCAGGAAGTAAGAGGAAATCTCTCCAAAGGGATAGAATAGTACCTGTTAGACAGTTGTCGTCAGAACAAGTGTTTCCATTGGAAAATTTACTCTAGCCGTCTGTTTCTGTGACAACTCGCAAGTTTGTATTTCCCATCACCTTCTGTACCAGAGACAGTGATCTTTAAGACCAACGGAGAAGGTGCTTCTCCCAGCAGAGACACGGACAGAAAAAAAACCGGGTGTATTTGAGGTGCTGGATCTATTACTTGACGTTTCGTGGTGGAATAAAACCAGTTGCTTGTGTAGAGCTGCTCTCATAAAACAGGAAGCCTCTTACTGGGGACCCAGTACAAGGCTAGCCATGCACATTTAGATTTTTTCTTATCCCACAGACTGAACATGAGAAAAATCGCTTGATTCCTCAGCATGGCTGGAGTAACCTTCATTACAAGCTACTGTACTCAACTGGCACTCGCAATTCTATTAAGAATGTTGACCGTTTAGATCATCGTGTTTACAGGCTCTGTATGCTGATGATACCAGCTCCATAGTCTCGAAGTCGAGGATGGGGAGATTGTCTACCTAGGGCTTTTCCGATGTACTGCCTGATGAAGACACTCTCCTGTCCTTTGTTTAAGAGACGGACAGGCTCAAGTGACATCACCAGCATACAAAGCCTGTATATCTCCCAAGGCCCCATAGTTTCTAAAATAATCTGTATTTTAAATGAGATGCATTGTATTGTATTTACTTATATGCAGGCAACAATTTATCTCTGTTCCAGCAGTTCATACAAAAGGGCAGTGAAAATTGTGAACTGGTGATTTATTTCTATATATCTGTTCTAAATCTTGCATGACCATGTTCTTGTTTTTCAGGCAAAGTATGATGGTAGCAAGGAAGCAAAGAAGCAATTACTTCCTGTTTCCGCTGGAGAGATTCAAGGCTTGGATCAGCACCGTGAACATCCAGAAAAGCTCCAGAACGGCATTACTTCCTTCACTCCTGGAAAAGACTATCAATATAGTCGGACCAATATACTGACTGATCACTTTCAGTATAGTCGACAGAACCACCCAAATGCACACAATCGATATGATGTTTGAAGCATCTTCCCCATTGCTACCTACCTGGCATTCCCCCTACGTCACTTGCTACACATCACACTTTATCAAGAAAAAACAAAACGTCTCATACTTGTATTGATGAGTGGTTACAGTATGATTTGCTTGTCCATTGGAAGTGGTGGAGATGCAGTGTATGCTTCTCTATAGAGCATGATCAAAGCTTTGTCTGTTTTCAGTCCCTTGTTCTTCTGTATCAGGACATTAAGATATGTGAAGTGAGATGGATTTTAGTCTAAATTACTTCTCCAGCTCCTATGGTTGTGCATTTGTGTTCTCCCTACATCCTCAGAAGTATTGGAACCTTTAGGCTGCTGCATGCAATTGAGTCTTCAGCCTTCCTAAGAAGAGCATTATCATCTTTGTCTACTCCTGGCAAGCGCACACTGCAATCTACACATTACATCTGAACTAGCTAATGTTTGGACTATAAAGATGTACACTTGGAGTGAAAGGTGGTTATGATACCCTGCATTATATTCACATGAATCTGGTTATTATGGAAGGCATCTAGACCTTGGTTATGATCTTTTCCGGGAAGGTATCTATACATGCGAACATGGCAGCAAAAAGGTTTCGCAATCTATCCGTTTCCTGCTAACTTTTCCAGTACAATATAGAAAGTCAGGTTTTACCATTTTTCTTCCAGTACCCATATCTCCATTTTGTTTAATACTTCCATATGTTTTTGCATATCTAGACTAGCACAAGTGTTGCAGTTTCAGGACTACAAAAAAGGTCCACAGGAGGTTGTGTGGTGAAAGCAGTGCAGTTATGTGGCCAACCCTATGTCAGCTTTGGTCTAGATAATCCAGTGAATGTGAGTTTAAGCGTGACATTTGTGCTGTCCCTCCTTGTAGTTGGTTTGCCTTTGTGGCACCGGGGACAGTTTTACTAACTTAAACAGTGTAGCTAGCCCCTGTGCTTGGAGCACGTGTACCACTTTTTCCAAGCGCCTTTGGAGGGAATCTGTTTATACAGTACTGTGTAGCAGTTCATGTAGGTACTCTGCAGTGTACAATATGTACCCACTATATTTGTAGCATGCTTACACTGTCCCAAAAAAAAGGACCCATCTTTTATAATTTGATCTGTTTTTTGAAAAGCTCACCCAGGGAACGTAAAAATAAAGTGTAGTCTATTCTCCTTCACATTAATGCTTTAGGATTTCCTGAGAGGAGCAATGCACAATATATGCACATGGTTATGGTGAAGTTAAGCCAGGTATTAGCAATGCATGTGTTTTTGTACTGTATGACATCACCTTTTAAACTTGAGGAATGTTATTGATAATTAGTCTGCAGTTGTTGCCAGCCAATAAGGAAATGTATTAGGAAATAGTTTAGAAAATATAACCAAACAAGCCTTTCTTATATGCAAAGCACTATTTTTTTAATGGTTACCTATTGAACTTTTAATCCATGTCCCATCTTATGTATGTATATGTATATATATATATATATATATATCTATCTCAAGCATATAATTTAAGAAAGAAACTGCTACAACATTAGAAATGATTTAGCTACGTGGCCATATAAGGTTGGTATGAGCATGAAAAAGCAATTACAGTTGCAGTTAAGTTGTGCTGAGAAACTGACTTTGATGTCTAAGGTTTTTAAAACTGACAAGGTCTTGATGAGATACATTGGCTTGATGGGAGGGCAAATAAGTCATGAGATGCATGTTTCTCTATGTTCTCCCCTAGCTGCCCTCATCACTTTACTTTGCACTGGGATATTCCTCATCCCTGGACAAATCTTGGGGGGCTGATGCATAATTCTGACAGAGGAACAGCAAGCAAGGTAGTTGAAGGCACTTAATGAAAGCAGAGTTTTATACCAGGGATTGTTAAGCCTTGGTATTTACAGCCAGCTTTTAGCAACCATCTGAAATCTTTAAAGCAACCTTCAGCTCCAGTATGGGGATCACAACAAGGTTTGGTATTGTTCCATTATCTAAAATGTAATTAATTTTCTATAATTTTTAAGACAAAAAAATTATAACAAATTGACCAGTGATCATTTTAGAAAATGTGTTACTATGAAGTGCACTTTTCTGTGATTTGTCCCATTTATCTTGACACCAAAATAATGTTTGTGCTACAAAGCTTGACAAACGTTATTTACAAATCAGAACTATAGTCAAACTATATATTTACATGTGTGATGAAGACTACCCATGCCTATAATGTTCTCGTCATCCTCTCGTTCAGCCCACAGGCTCAATTGATCAGTAGATTCACTAAACAGCGTAGATGGAGGAATCTCTGGCCGCGGATATTGTTGCTGCGGCTATCTCAATACCTGAACAGTCACTGCATCTGATAGGATGCAGTCAGTGTTCAGCTGATTATTTTCTACCTTGCTCAGTTGATTTATAAATTGAATTGTCGAGTTGTGAGGTGCTGACTGGGCCATCCACGGCTCAAAGTTCAGCAGAAATCTGTCAGAATTAGAACAGTCTATGGCCATCTTAAGTCTGGGCTCTGTTTATCTAAAGCTGGCCATACACTGCTTAGGTTTTCGAAAGACCTTTCTTTCGTCTTTCTGTTGATCAGTGATTGATTTTGACTGTAGTGAGGACAAAAACCCGGGAGCAGGATGGAATTTTTTTTTCCTGATCGTACAAAATTCTAACAGCGAATGTGGTTTTCATTCGGCAAACTCCATTCATTCCAAAATCGAAAGTTAAAAAAAAAAAAAATTTAGTTTGACATTCATCGAGTGTCTTATGGCATTATCTGGTGATAAGGGAAGGTCTTAATGACAAAAGTTTGTTTGGAAATCTACTCGGGTATGGCCAGCATAAGAGCCATCTGGAACATTTTGTAAATCCTTTGTTGATCCTGCCAGTAGAATCATTAGATATTTACTTCCTTTGCTAGGTTGACTGCTCATTTTTCATGACTTAAATCACTGCAGATTTGTTACACCTTGCTGCTGCCTAAGTTGGTCATACATTTATGCATTTTTTTTCTTCCAAGAACTGGCCAAAATTCACACAGTGGGCACCCTTTCAGCCAACATCCCTTGATCAGCTGATCAAAGGAGGCGGTCAGAAAATCTTTGTATGAACAGAGCCAGCGGCCAATGTGCGGACGGCTCTGTTCAGGTATTCTGACAGTGGCTGGCGGCTGCTGTCAGAATACGGTGAAGGCAGCAGGAGATTCCTTGATCAGCACTCGTAAGCGATGGAGGAATCCGTAATATGTTTTTTGTTCAGTCTGCCGGTTGAATGAAAAAAAATAGAACAGTGTATGGCCAGCTTTTGTTAACATTGATGATGGCTCTATCATCACACCTAGCTCTCCTCCCC